>NC_060175.1:107639975-107699975 GCF_021184085.1 Oncorhynchus gorbuscha | reverse complement strand
TGTGTGGCTTACCACTTTGCGGCTGAGCCGTTGTTGCTCCTAGACATTTCCACTTCCAAATAATAGCACTTATAGTTTACCTGGGCAGTTTTAGCAGAAATGTGAAATTTGATTTACTGACTTGTTTGAAATGTGGCATCCTATGACGTTGAAAGTCACTGAGCTCTTCAGTAAGGCCATTCTACTGCCAATGTTCGTCTATGGAGATTGCATGGCTGTGTACCCGATTTTATACACCTGTCAGCAACGGATGTGGCTGAAAGAAGCAGAATCCGCTCATTTGAAGGGCTGTCAACTTATAGTGCCTTTTTTGAAAATACATGTCTGAGTGAGCAGAGTTTTATCGAGTTCATAGGACTCCACTTGCTCTGTCTGTAAGTTTATTGTGTCATAGGATAGGAGTTGTAAGGAACAGAGACTTACAAACACAAAGAGTGAGGTTGGGAAGTAGTGGGGAACTATCTTCCTCTTTGCAATTATCCAGAACAGTGTAGCGTCATTGTGTGTGTGTGTGTGTGTGTTTTTACATCAGCTGATGTCACAAAGTGCTGTACAAAAACCCAGCCTAAAACCCCAAACAGCAAGCAATGCAGGTGTAGAAGCACGGTGGCTTGGAAAAACTCCCTAGAAAGGCCAAAACATAGGAAGAAACCTAAAGAGGAACCTGGCTATGAGGGGTGGCCAGTCCTCTTCTGGCTGTGCCGGGTGGAGATTATAACAGAACATGGCCAAGATGTTCAAATGTTCATAAATGACCAGCATGGTCAAATAATAGTAAGGCAGAACAGTTGAAACTGGAGCAGCAGCACAGTCAGGTGGACTGGGGACAGCAAGGAGTCATCATGTCAGGTAGTCCTGTGGCATGGTCCTAGGGCTCAGGTCCTCCGAGAGAGAGAAAGAAAGAGAGAATTAGAGAGAGCATATGTGGGGTGGCCAGTCCTCTTCTGGCTGTGCCGGGTGGAGATGATAACAGAACACGGCCAAGATGTTCAATTGTTCATAAATGACCAGCATGGTTGAATAATAGTACGGCAGAACAGTTGAAACTGGAGCAGCAGCACGGCCAGGTGGACTGGGGTGTCGTACAGGGTTTAGGAGAATGCAGAATATGTAGTTTAATCTACAGCCACTAGGTGGGGGTGTCGTACAGGGTTTAGGAGAATGCAGAATATGTAGTTTAATCTACAGCCACTAGGTGGGGGTGTCGTACAGGGTTTAGGAGAATGCAGAATATGTAGTTTAATCTACAGCCACTAGGTGGGGGTGTCGTACAGGGTTTAGGAGAATACAGAATATGTAGTTTAATCTACAGCCACTAGGTGGGGGTGTCGTACAGGGTTTAGGAGAATGCAGAATATGTAGTTTAATCTACAGCCACTAGGTGGGGGTGTCGTACAGGGTTTAGGAGAATACAGAATATGTAGTTTAATCTACAGCCACTAGGTGGGGGTGTCGTACAGGGTTTAGGAGAATGCAGAATATGCCGTCTGATTTCTTTGGAGCTGTTCAAAACACAGACATGGGTCATATTGAGTGGGAAACATTGTAGAAAAAGTGTTAAAACGGACCCCAAAAAAACAGTGTTTCTGATTGGAAACGTTCAGATAGTACCTCCCTCGGTTTCAATCAGTTTGAAAACATCTCCTTTTTGGTCGCTTCTGAACTCTATTGGAACAGTTCGGTTATAAGTTTGATAACTTCCACTTTTAATATGTTTTCTCTGTTCGTGCCTATTGAACCCTAACCCTAACCCTAACCCTAACCCTAACCCTAACTATAACCCTAACCCTAACTATCACCCTAACCCTGACTATTGCCCTAACTATAACCCCAACCCCGACTATTACCCTAACCCTAACTATAACCCTAACTATAACCCTAACCCCGACTATTGCCCTAACTATAACCCTAACCCTAACCCTAACCCTAACCCTAACTATAACCCTAACCCCGACTATTGCCCTAACTATAACCCTAACCCTAACCCTAACTATAACCCTAACCCCGACTATTGCCCTAACCCTAACCCTAACTATAACCCTAACCCTAACCCTAACCCTAACCCCCTAACTATAACCCTAACCCCGACTATTTCCCTAACTATAACCCTAACCCTAACCCTAACTATAACCCTAACCCTAACTATAACCCTAACCCCGACTATTGCCCTAACCCTAACCCTAACTATAACCCTAACCCCGACTATTGCCCTAACTATAACCCTAACCCTAACCCTAACCCTAACTATAACCCCAACCCCGACTATTGCCCTAACTATAACCCTAACCCAGACTATTGCCCTAACTATAACCCCAACCCCGACTATTGCCCTAACTATCACCCCAACCCCGACTATTGCCCTAACTATAACCCTAACCCTAACCCCGACTATTGCCCTAACTATAACCCTAACCCTAACCCCGACTATTGCCCTAACTATAACCCTAACCCTAACCCCGACTATTACCCTAACTATAACCCTAACCCTAACCCTAACTATAACCCCAACCCCGACTATTGCCCTAACTATAACCCTAACCCAGACTATTGCCCTAACTATAACCCTAACCCCGACTATTGCCCTAACTATAACCCTAACCCCGACTATTGCCCTAACTATAACCCTAACCCCGACTATTGCCCTAACTATAACCCTAACCCCGACTATTGCCCTAACTATAACCCTAACCCCGACTATTGCCCTAACTATAACCCTAACCCCGACTATTGCTCCACACGCAATCCTTTCTCTCTCAGTAATCAGTCTAATCTCTTATTGACTTTATCCACTACTGTCTAATCACACACACACACACACACACACACACACACACACACACACACACACACACACACACACACACACACACACACACACACACACACACACACACACACACACACACCCCACCCCAGCAGGACAGGTTTCCACCTGTACAGACTGTAAGAAGCTCTTGGCTGTTTGATGCTATTCTCAGCATCGCCACCGGCACGGCAATCAATCAGGGTAAAGCGTGTGTGTTTTAAAACGATACAAGTGTGTGTGTGTGTGTGTGTGTGTGTGTGTGTGTGTGTGTGTGTGTGTGTGTGTGTGTGTGTGTGTGTGTGTGTGTGTGTGTGTGTGTGTGTGTGTGTGTGTGTGTGTGTGTGTGTGTGTGTGTGTGTGTGTGTGTGTGTGTGTGTGTGTGTGTGTGTGGCAGTGTAGGCTACAGGTGTAGACTTGCCCAGCATTAGTCTGCAAATTTAACCATATTAACTTCTTTAGTTCTAGAGCTGTGTACGCTCTAGAACTAATGGTTATGTGTACGCTCTAGAACTAATGGTTATGTGTACGCTCTAGAACTAATGGTTATGTGTACGCTCTAGAACTAATGGTTATGTGTACGCTCTAGAACTAATGGTTCTGTGTACGCTCTAGAACTAATGGTTATGTGTACGCTCTAGAACTAATGGTTATGTGTACGCTCTAGAACTAATGGTTATGTGTACGCTCTAGAACTAATGGTTATGTGTACGCTCTAGAACTAATGGTTATGTGTACGCTCTAGAACTAATGGTTATGTGTACGCTCTAGAACTAATGGTTATGTGTACGCTCTAGAACTAATGGTTATGTGTACGCTCTAGAACTAATGGTTATGTGTACGCTCTAGAACTAATGGTTATGTGTACGCTCTAGAACTAATGGTTATGTGTACGCTCTAGAACTAATGGTTATGTGTACGCTCTTAGGAAAAATGGTTATTTCAGGTTCCATACGGAACAATTTGCTTCTTTGGAAAAGATCAAAGAACCCTAAACTAAAAAATAAATGTTGTAAAGGCTCCCGATCAAAGAACCCTAAACTAAAAAATAAATGTTGTAAAGGCTCCCGATCAAAGAACCCTAAACTAAAAAATAAATGTTGTAAAGGCTCCCGATCAAAGAACCCTAAAGTAAAAAATAAATGTTGTAAAGGCTCCCGATCAAAGAACTCTAAACTAAAAAATAAATGTTGTAAAGAATACCAGATCAAAGAACTCTTAACTAAAACATATTTTATGTAGTCTACCAGAATAAAGAACCCTTAACCATTTATTTTATATAGCCTACCAGATGGAAGAACTCTTAACTAGAAATATATAACTATAAGATATAATATATAACTAGAAATATATGACTATAATATATAACTAGAAATATATAACTATAATATATAATATATAACTAGAAATATATAACTATAATATATAATATATAACTAGAAATATATAACTATAATATATAATATATAACTAGAAATATATAACTATAATATATAATATATAACTAGAAATATATAACTTTATTATATAACTAGAAATATATAACTATAATATATAATATATAACTAGAAATATATAACTATAATATATAATATATAACTAGAAATATCTGTATGTTGACTCCCTGTATTGTAGCTGTATGTTGACTCCCTGTATTGTAGCTGTATGTTGACTCCCTGTATTGTAGCTGTATGTTGACTCCCTGTATTGTAGCTGTATGTTGACTCCCTGTATTGTAGCTGTATGTTGACTCCTGTATTGTAGCTGTATGTTGACTACCTGTATTGTAGCTGTATGTTGACTCCTGTATTGTAGCTGTATGTTGACTCCCTGTATTGTAGCTGTATGTTGACTCCCTGTATTGTAGCTGTATGTTGACTCCCTGTATTGTAGCTGTATGTTGACTCCCTGTATTGTAGCTGTATGTTGACTCCCTGTATTGTAGCTGTATGTTGACTCCCTGTATTGTAGCTGTATGTTGACTCCCTGTATTGTAGCTGTATGTTGACTCCCTGTATTGTAGCTGTATGTTGACTCCCTGTATTGTAGCTGTATGTTGACTCCCTGTATTGTAGCTGTATGTTGACTCCCTGTATTGTAGCTGTATGTTGACTACCTTATGTTGTTTAGGGTAGCATTATACATAGCCAAATGTGATACTCGACATTGTCGAGGGTTGTACTTGGCATGTCTTCCTCTTTCTCTCTCTCTTCATTGGCATTACGTAACAATGTAGATGTTGTCAAATCTTACTTTGGACAACATTCTCTCTCTCTCTTTTCCTCTCTCTCTCTCTCTCGCTCTCTCCCTCTCTCTCACACTCACTGTCTCCCTCTTTCTCTCCCTCGCTCTCTCTCTCTCTCTCTCTCTCTCTCTCTCTCTCTCTCTCTCTCTCTCTCTCTCTCTCTCTCTCTCTCTCTGTCTCTCTGTCTCTGTGTCTCTGTCTCTCTCTCTCACATTCACTTTCTCTCTCTCTCCCTGTCTTTCTCTCCCTCTCTCTTTTCTCTCTCTCTCTCTCTCTCTCTCTCTCTCTCTCTCTCTCTCTCTCTCTCTCTCTCTCTCTCTCTCTCTCTCTCTCTCTCTCTCTCTCTCTCTCTCTCTTTCTCTCTCTCTTTGTCTCTCTCTCACACTTTCTCTCTCTTTCTCTCCCTCTCTTTTCTCTCCTCTTCTCTCCCTCTCTCCCTCTCTTTCTCTCCCTCTCTTTCTCTCCCTCTCTCTCTTTGTCTCTCCTCTTCTCTCTCGCTCTCTCTCGTTCTCTCTCTCTTCATTGGCAGTACTTAACAATGTACAAATTGTCAAAGCTTAATTTGGAGATGTACAACCCCTCTCTCTCTCCTCTCTCTCTCTCTCTCTCTCTCTCTCTCTCTCTCTCCCTCTCTCTCTCTCTCTCTCTCTCTCTCTCTCTCTCTCTCTCTCTCTCTCTCTCTATTTCTATGCTGAATGAATGGAGTCTCATTAATTTATTAACATACAATAGTCCCTGTGTGCCTGAGGGCTCTTTGTTACATCCTCACAAAAACTCTTTCCATCAACACACCCAGCATCTCTCTCTCTCATTCTCAATTCAATTCAACTAAATTTAAGGGCTTTATTGAGATGGGAAACATATTTTAAAATTGCCAAAGCAAGTGAAGTAGATAATAAACAAAAGTGAAATGAACAATAAAAATTAACAGTTAACATTACACACACAGAAGTTCCAAAAGAATAAAGCCATTTCAAATGTCACAAATCTCAGCAAACGTTCAGCAAACTTAATTAACACGTGTAAATATTTGTATGAACATAACAAGATTCAACAACTGAGATATAAACTATATATAAACATGTGACTAACAGAAATGGAATAATGTGTCCCTGACCAAAGGGTGGATCAAAATCAAAAGTAACAGTCAGTAACAGTCATAGAGAACCCTCGGGGGCATGACTAGGGGGGTTTCTAGGTTTTAATGGGTCTAGGACTAGCTAGTGTAGTGGTGAGGTTTTAATGGGTCTAGGCCTAGCTAGTGCAGTGGTGAGGTTTTAATGGGTCTAGGCCTAGAAAGTGTAGTGGTGAGGTTTTAATGGGTCTAGGCCTAGCTAGTGTAGTGGTGAGGTTTTAATGCGTCTAGGCCTAGCTAGTGTAGTGGTGAGGTTTTAATGGGTCTAGGACTAGCTAGTTTAGTGGTGAGGTTTTAAAGGGTCTAGGCCTAGCTAGTGTAGTGGTGAGGTTGTAATGGGTCTAGGCCTAGCTAGTGTAGTGGTGAGGTTTTAATGGGTCTAGGCCTAGCTAGTGCAGTGGTGAGGTTTTAATGGGTCTAGGCCTAGCTAGTGTAGTGGTGAGGTTTTAATGGGTCTAGGCCTAGCTAGTGTAGTGGTGAGGTTTTAATGGGTCTAGGCCTAGCTAGTGTAGTGGTGAGGTTTTAATGGGTCTAGGCCTAGCTAGTGTAGTGGTGAGGTTTTAATGGGTCTAGGACTAGCTAGTGTAGTGGTGAGGTTTTAATGGGTCTAGGCCTAGCTAGTGTAGTGGTGAGGTTTTAATGGGTCTAGGCCTAGCTAGTGCAGTGGTGAGGTTTTAATGGGTCTAGGCCTAGCTAGTGTAGTGGTGAGGTTTTAATGGGTCTAGGCCTAGCTAGTGTAGTGGTGAGGTTTTAATGGGTCTAGGCCTAGCTAGTGTAGTGGTGAGGTTTTAATGGGTCTAGGCCTAGCTAGTGTAGTGGTGAGGTTTTAATGGGTCTAGGCCTAGCTAGTGTAGTGGTGAGGTTTTAATGGGTCTAGGACTAGCTAGTGTAGTGGTGAGGTTTTAATGGGTCTAGGCCTAGCTAGTGTAGTGGTGAGGTTTTAATGGGTCTAGGCCTAGCTAGTGCAGTGGTGAGGTTTTAATGGGTCTAGGCCTAGTTAGTGTAGTGGTGAGGTTTTAATGGGTCTAGGCCTAGCAAGTGTAGTGGTGAGGTTTTAATGGGTCTAGGCCTAGCTAGTGTAGTGGTGAGGTTTTAATGGGTCTAGGCCTAGCTAGTGTAGTGGTGAGGTTTTAATGGGTCTAGGCCTAGCTAGTGTAGTGGTGAGATTTTAATGGGTCTAGGCCTAGCTAGTGTAGTGGTGAGGTTTTAATGGGTCTAGGCCTAGCAAGTGTAGTGGTGAGGTTTTAATGGGTCTAGGCCTAGCTAGTGTAGTGGTGAGGTTTTAATGAGTCTAGGCCTAGCTAGTGTAGTGGTGAGGTTTTAATGGGTCTAGGCCTAGCTAGTGTAGTGGTGAGGTTTTAATGGGTCTAGGCCTAGCTAGTGTAGTGGTGAGGTTTTAATGGGTCTGGGACTAGCTAGTGTAGTGGTGAGGTTTTAATGGGTCTAGGCCTAGCTAGTGTAGTGGTGAGGTTTTAATGGGTCTAGGCCTAGCTAGTGTAGTGGTGAGGTTTTAATGGGTTAGGCCTAGCTAGTGCAGTGGTGAGGTTTTAATGGGTCTAGGCCTAGCTAGTGTAGTGGGGAGATTTTAATGGGTCTAGGCCTAGCTAGTGTAGTGGGGAGGTTTTAATGGGTCTAGGCCTAGCTAGTTTAGTGGTGAAGTTTTAATGGGTCTAGGCCTAGCTAGTTTAGGGGAGAGGTTTTAATGGGTCTAGGCCTAGCTAGTGTAGTGGTGAGGTTTTAATGGGTCTAGGCCTAGCTAGTGTAGTGGTGAGGTTTTAATGGGTCTAGGCCAAGCTAGTTTAGTGGTGAGGTTTTAATGGGTCTAGGCCTAGCTAGTCTAGTGGTGAGGTTTTAATGGGTCTAGGCCTTGCTAGTTTAGGGGAGAGGTTTTAATGGGTCTAGGCCTAGCTAGTGTAGTGGTGAGGTTTTAATGGGTCTAGGCCTAGCTAGTTTAGTGGGGAGGTTTTAATGGGTATAGGCCTTGCTAGTTTAGTGGGGAGTTTTTAATGGGTCTAGTCCTAGCTAGTTTAGTTGTGAGGTTTTAATGGGTCTAGGCCTAGCTAGTTTAGTGGGGAGGTTTTAATGGGTCTAGGCCTAGCTAGTGTAGTGGTGAGGTTTTAATGGGTCTAGGCCTAGCTAGTGTAGTGGTGATGTTTTAATGGGTCTAGCCTAGCTAGTGTAGTGCGGAGGTTTTAATGGGTCTAGGCCTAGCTAGTTTAGTGGGGAGGTTTTAATGGGTCTAGGCCTAGCTAGTTTAGTGGGGAGGTTTTAATGGGTCTAGGCCTAGCTAGTTTAGGGAAGAGGTTTTAATGGGTCTAGGCCTAGCTAGTGTAGTGGTGAGGTTTTAATGGGTCTAGGCCTAGCTAGTGTAGTGGGGAGGTTTTAATGGGTCTAGGGTTGGTGTGTGTAGTGGTGAGGTTTTAATGGGTCTAGGGTTGGTGTGTGTAGTGGGGAGGTTTTAATGGGTCTAGGGTTGGTGTGTGTAGTGGTGAAGTTTTAATGGGTCTAGGCCTAGCTAGTGTAGTGGTGAGGTTTTAATGGGTCTAGGCCTAGCTAGTGCAGTGGTGAGGTTTTAATGGGTCTAGGCCTAGCTAGTGCAGTGGTGAGGTTTTAATGGGTCTAGGCCTAGCTAGTGTAGTGGTGAGGTTTTAATGGGTCTAGTCCTAGCTAGTTTAGTTGTGAGGTTTTAATGGGTCTAGGGTTGGTGTGTGTAGTGGTGAGGTTTTAATGGGTCTAAGCCTAGCTGGTGTAGTGGTGAGGTTTTAATGGGTCTAGGGTTGGTGTGTGTAGTGGTGAGGTTTTAATGGGTCTAGGGTTGGTGTGTGTAGTGGTGAGGTTTTAATGGGTCTAGGGTTGGTGTGTGTAGTGGTGAGGTTTTAATGGGTCTAGGGTTGGTGTGTGTAGTGGTGAGGTTTTAATGGGTCTAGGCCTAGCTAGTGTAGTGGTGAGGTTTTAATGGGTCTAGGCCTAGCTAGTTTAGTGGGGAGGTTTTAATGGGTCTAGGGTTGGTGTGTGTAGTGGTGAGGTTTTAATGGGTCTAGGGTTGGTGTGTGTAGTGGTGAGGTTTTAATGGGTCTAGGCCTAGCTAGTGCAGTGGTGAGGTTTTAATGGGTCTAGGCCTAGCTAGTGTAGTGGTGAGGTTTTAATGGGTCTAGGCCTAGCTAGTGTAGTGGGGAGATTTTAATGGGTCTAGGCCTAGCTAGTGTAGTGGGGAGGTTTTAATGGGTCTAGGCCTAGCTAGTTTAGTGGTGAAGTTTTAATGGGTCTAGGCCTAGCTAGTTTAGGGGAGAGGTTTTAATGGGTCTAGGCCTAGCTAGTGTAGTGGTGAGGTTTTAATGGGTCTAGGCCTAGCTAGTGTAGTGGTGAGGTTTTAATGGGTCTAGGCCAAGCTAGTTTAGTGGTGAGGTTTTAATGGGTCTAGGCCTAGCTAGTCTAGTGGTGAGGTTTTAATGGGTCTAGGCCTTGCTAGTTTAGGGAGAGGTTTTAATGGGTCTAGGCCTAGCTAGTGTAGTGGTGAGGTTTTAATGGGTCTAGGCCTAGCTAGTTTAGTGGGGAGGTTTTAATGGGTATAGGCCTTGCTAGTTTAGTGGGGAGTTTTTAATGGGTCTAGTCCTAGCTAGTTTAGTTGTGAGGTTTTAATGGGTCTAGGCCTAGCTAGTTTAGTGGGGAGGTTTTAATGGGTCTAGGCCTAGCTAGTGTAGTGGTGAGGTTTTAATGGGTCTAGGGTTGGTGTGTGTAGTGGTGAGGTTTTAATGGGTCTAGGGTTGGTGTGTGTAGTGGTGAGGTTTTAATGGGTCTAGGGTTGGTGTGTGTAGTGGTGAGGTTTTAATGGGTCTAGGCCTAGCTAGTGTAGTGGTGAGGTTTTAATGGGTCTAGGCCTAGCTAGTTTAGTGGGGAGGTTTTAATGGGTCTAGGGTTGGTGTGTGTAGTGGTGAGGTTTTAATGGGTCTAGGGTTGGTGTGTGTAGTGGTGAGGTTTTAATGGGTCTAGGCCTAGCTAGTGCAGTGGTGAGGTTTTAATGGGTCTAGGCCTAGCTAGTGTAGTGGTGAGGTTTTAATGGGTCTAGGCCTAGCTAGTGTAGTGGGAGATTTTAATGGGTCTAGGCCTAGCTAGTGTAGTGGGGAGGTTTTAATGGGTCTAGGCCTAGCTAGTTTAGTGGTGAAGTTTTAATGGGTCTAGGCCTAGCTAGTTTAGGGGAGAGGTTTTAATGGGTCTAGGCCTAGCTAGTGTAGTGGTGAGGTTTTAATGGGTCTAGGCCTAGCTAGTGTAGTGGTGAGGTTTTAATGGGTCTAGGACTAGCTAGTGTAGTGGTGAGGTTTTAATGGGTCTAGGCCTAGCTAGTGTAGTGGTGAGGTTTTAATGGGTCTAGGCCTAGCTAGTGCAGTGGTGAGGTTTTAATGGGTCTAGGCCTAGCTAGTGTAGTGGTGAGGTTTTAATGGGTCTAGGCCTAGCTAGTGTAGTGGTGAGGTTTTAATGGGTCTAGGCCTAGCTAGTGTAGTGGTGAGGTTTTAATGGGTCTAGGCCTAGCTAGTGTAGTGGTGAGGTTTTAATGGGGGTAGCTAGTGTAGTGGTGAGGTTTTAATGGGTCTAGGACTAGCTAGTGTAGTGGTGAGGTTTTAATGGGTCTAGGCCTAGCTAGTGTAGTGGTGAGGTTTTAATGGGTCTAGGCCTAGCTAGTGCAGTGGTGAGGTTTTAATGGGTCTAGGCCTAGTTGGTGTAGTGGTGAGGTTTTAATGGGTCTAGGCCTAGCAAGTGTAGTGGTGAGGTTTTAATGGGTCTAGGCCTAGCTAGTGTAGTGGTGAGGTTTTAATGGGTCTAGGCCTAGCTAGTGTAGTGGTGAGGTTTTAATGGGTCTAGGCCTAGCTAGTGTAGTGGTGAGATTTTAATGGGTCTAGGCCTAGCTAGTGTAGTGGTGAGGTTTTAATGGGTCTAGGCCTAGCAAGTGTAGTGGTGAGGTTTTAATGGGTCTAGGCCTAGCTAGTGTAGTGGTGAGGTTTTAATGAGTCTAGGCCTAGCTAGTGTAGTGGTGAGGTTTTAATGGGTCTAGGCCTAGCTAGTGTAGTGGTGAGGTTTTAATGGGTCTAGGCCTAGCTAGTGTAGTGGTGAGGTTTTAATGGGTCTGGGACTAGCTAGTGTAGTGGTGAGGTTTTAATGGGTCTAGGCCTAGCTAGTGTAGTGGTGAGGTTTTAATGGGTCTAGGCCTAGCTAGTGTAGTGGTGAGGTTTTAATGGGTCTAGGCCTAGCTAGTGCAGTGGTGAGGTTTTAATGGGTCTAGGCCTAGCTAGTGTAGTGGGGAGATTTTAATGGGTCTAGGCCTAGCTAGTGTAGTGGGGAGGTTTTAATGGGTCTAGGCCTAGCTAGTTTAGTGGTGAAGTTTTAATGGGTCTAGGCCTAGCTAGTTTAGGGGAGAGGTTTTAATGGGTCTAGGCCTAGCTAGTGTAGTGGTGAGGTTTTAATGGGTCTAGGCCTAGCTAGTGTAGTGGTGAGGTTTTAATGGGTCTAGGCCAAGCTAGTTTAGTGGTGAGGTTTTAATGGGTCTAGGCCTAGCTAGTCTAGTGGTGAGGTTTTAATGGGTCTAGGCCTTGCTAGTTTAGGGGAGAGGTTTTAATGGGTCTAGGCCTAGCTAGTGTAGTGGTGAGGTTTTAATGGGTCTAGGCCTAGCTAGTTTAGTGGGGAGGTTTTAATGGGTATAGGCCTTGCTAGTTTAGTGGGGAGTTTTTAATGGGTCTAGTCCTAGCTAGTTTAGTTGTGAGGTTTTAATGGGTCTAGGCCTAGCTAGTTTAGTGGGGAGGTTTTAATGGGTCTAGGCCTAGCTAGTGTAGTGGTGAGGTTTTAATGGGTCTAGGCCTAGCTAGTGTAGTGGTGATGTTTTAATGGGTCTAGGCCTAGCTAGTGTAGTGCGGAGGTTTTAATGGGTCTAGGCCTAGCTAGTTTAGTGGGGAGGTTTTAATGGGTCTAGGCCTAGCTAGTTTAGTGGGGAGGTTTTAATGGGTCTAGGCCTAGCTAGTTTAGGGAGAGGTTTTAATGGGTCTAGGCCTAGCTAGTGTAGTGGTGAGGTTTTAATGGGTCTAGGCCTAGCTAGTGTAGTGGGGAGGTTTTAATGGGTCTAGGGTTGGTGTGTGTAGTGGTGAAGTTTTAATGGGTCTAGGGTTGGTGTGTGTAGTGGGGAGGTTTTAATGGGTCTAGGGTTGGTGTGTGTAGTGGTGAAGTTTTAATGGGTCTAGGCCTAGCTAGTGTAGTGGTGAGGTTTTAATGGGTCTAGGCCTAGCTAGTGCAGTGGTGAGGTTTTAATGGGTCTAGGCCTAGCTAGTGCAGTGGTGAGGTTTTAATGGGTCTAGGCCTAGCTAGTGTAGTGGTGAGGTTTTAATGGGTCTAGTCCTAGCTAGTTTAGTTGTGAGGTTTTAATGGGTCTAGGGTTGGTGTGTGTAGTGGTGAGGTTTTAATGGGTCTAAGCCTAGCTGGTGTAGTGGTGAGGTTTTAATGGGTCTAGGGTTGGTGTGTGTAGTGGTGAGGTTTTAATGGGTCTAGGGTTGGTGTGTGTAGTGGTGAGGTTTTAATGGGTCTAGGGTTGGTGTGTGTAGTGGTGAGGTTTTAATGGGTCTAGGGTTGGTGTGTGTAGTGGTGAGGTTTTAATGGGTCTAGGCCTAGCTAGTGTAGTGGTGAGGTTTTAATGGGTCTAGGCCTAGCTAGTTTAGTGGGGAGGTTTTAATGGGTCTAGGGTTGGGTGTGTGTGTAGTGGTGAGGTTTTAATGGGTCTAGGGTTGGTGTGTGTAGTGGTGAGGTTTTAATGGGTCTAGGCCTAGCTAGTGCAGTGGTGAGGTTTTAATGGGTCTAGGCCTAGCTAGTGTAGTGGTGAGGTTTTAATGGGTCTAGGCCTAGCTAGTGTAGTGGGGAGATTTTAATGGGTCTAGGCCTAGCTAGTGTAGTGGGGAGGTTTTAATGGGTCTAGGCCTAGCTAGTTTAGTGGTGAAGTTTTAATGGGTCTAGGCCTAGCTAGTTTAGGGGAGAGGTTTTAATGGGTCTAGGCCTAGCTAGTGTAGTGGTGAGGTTTTAATGGGTCTAGGCCTAGCTAGTGTAGTGGTGAGGTTTTAATGGGTCTAGGCCAAGCTAGTTTAGTGGTGAGGTTTTAATGGGTCTAGGCCTAGCTAGTCTAGTGGTGAGGTTTTAATGGGTCTAGGCCTTGCTAGTTTAGGGGAGAGGTTTTAATGGGTCTAGGCCTAGCTAGTGTAGTGGTGAGATTTTAATGGGTCTAGGCCTAGCTAGTTTAGTGGGGAGGTTTTAATGGGTATAGGCCTTGCTAGTTTAGTGGGGAGTTTTTAATGGGTCTAGTCCTAGCTAGTTTAGTTGTGAGGTTTTAATGGGTCTAGGCCTAGCTAGTTTAGTGGGGAGGTTTTAATGGGTCTAGGCCTAGCTAGTGTAGTGGTGAGGTTTTAATGGGTCTAGGCCTAGCTAGTGTAGTGGTGATGTTTTAATGGGTCTAGGCCTAGCTAGTGTAGTGGGGAGGTTTTAATGGGTCTAGGCCTAGCTAGTTTAGTGGGGAGGTTTTAATGGGTCTAGGCCTAGCTAGTTTAGTGGGGAGGTTTTAATGGGTCTAGGCCTAGCTAGTTTAGGGGAGAGGTTTTAATGGGTCTAGGCCTTGCTAGTGTAGTGGTGAGGTTTTAATGGGTCTAGGCCTAGCTAGTTTAGTGGGGAGGTTTTAATGGGTCTAGGCCTAGCTAGTGTAGTGGTGAGGTTTTAATGGGTCTAGGCCTAGCTAGTGTAGTGGGGAGGTTTTAATGGGTCTAGGGTTGGTGTGTGTAGTGGTGAGGTTTTAATGGGTCTAGGGTTGGTGTGTGTAGTGGGGAGGTTTTAATGGGTCTAGGGTTGGTGTGTGTAGTGGTGAGGTTTTAATGTGTCTAGGCCTAGCTAGTGTAGTGGTGAGGTTTTAATGGGTCTAGGCCTAGCTAGTGCAGTGGTGAGGTTTTAATGGGTCTAGGGTTGGTGTGTGTAGTGGTGAGGTTTTAATGGGTCTAGGGTTGGTGTGTGTAGTGGGGAGGTTTTAATGGGTCTAGGGTTGGTGTGTGTAGTGGTGAAGTTTTAATGGGTCTAGGCCTAGCTAGTGTAGTGGTGAGGTTTTAATGGGTCTAGGCCTAGCTAGTGCAGTGGTGAGGTTTTAATGGGTCTAGGCCTAGCTAGTGTAGTGGTGAGGTTTTAATGGGTCTAGTCCTAGCTAGTTTAGTTGTGAGGTTTTAATGGGTCTAGGGTTGGTGTGTGTAGTGGTGAGGTTTTAATGGGTCTAGGCCTAGCTAGTTTAGTGGGGAGGTTTTAATGGGTCTAGGGTTGGTGTGTGTAGTGGTGAGGTTTTAATGGGTCTAGGGTTGGTGTGTGTAGTGGGGAGGTTTTAATGGGTCTAGGGTTGGTGTGTGTAGTGGTGAGGTTTTAATGGGTCTAGGCCTAGCTAGTGTAGTGGTGAGGTTTTAATGGGTCTAGGCCTAGCTAGTGTAGTGGGGAGGTTTTAATGGGTCTAGAGTTGGTGTGTGTATGGTTCCCAATTGGAGGCAGCTGATAATCGTTACCTCTATTGAGGATCATACTTAGTGTGTCTTTTTTCCCACCTGCCATGTGGGATATTGTTGTGTATGAGTGGGTTAGGGTTAGTGACTAGGGGGATATTGTTTTGTATGATTGGGTTAGGGTTAGTGACTAGGGGGATATTGTTTTGTATGAGTGGGTTAGGGTTAGTGACTAGGGGATATTGTTTTGTATGAGTGGGTTAGGGTTAGTGACTAGGGGGATATTGTTTTGTATGAGTGGGTTAGGGTTAGTGACTAGGGGGGGATATTGTTTTGTATGAGTGGGTTAGGGTTAGTGACTAGGGGGATATTGTTTTGTATGAGTGGGTTAGGGTTAGGGTTAGTGACTAGGGGGGATATTGTTTTGTATGAGTGGGTTAGGGTTAGTGACTAGGGGGGATATTGTTTTGTATGAGTGGGTTAGGGTTAGTGACTAGGGGGATATTGTTTTGTATGAGTGGGTTAGGGTTAGTGACTAGGGGGGATATTGTTTTGTATGAGTGGGTTAGGGTTAGTGACTAGGGGGATATTGTTTTGTATGAGTGGGTTAGGGTTAGTGACTAGGGGGATATTGTTTTGTATGAGTGGGTTAGGGTTAGTGACTAGGGGGATATTGTTTTGTATGAGTGGGTTAGGTTTAGTGACTAGGGGGATATTGTTTTGTATGAGTGGGTTAGGGTTAGTGACTAGGGGGATATTGTTTTGTATGAGTGGGTTAGGGTTAGTGACTAGGGGGATATTGTTTTGTATGAGTGGGTTAGGGTTAGGGTTAGTGACTAGGGGGATATTGTTTTGAATGAGTGGGTTAGGGTTAGGGTTAGTGACTAGGGGGATATTGTTTTGTATGAGTGGGTTAGGGTTAGGGTTAGTGACTAGGGGGATATTGTTTTGTATGAGTGGGTTAGGGTTAGGGTTAGTGACTAGGGGGATATTGTTTTGTATGAGTGGGTTAGGGTTAGGGTTAGTGACTAGGGGGATATTGTTTTGTATGAGTGGGTTAGGGTTAGGGTTAGTGACTAGGGGGGATATTGTTTTGTATGAGTGGGTTAGGGTTAGGGTTAGTGACTAGGGGGATATTGTTTTGTATGAGTGGGTTAGGGGGTTAGGGTTAGTGACTAGGGGGATATTGTTTTGTATGAGTGGGTTAGGGTTAGTGACTAGGGGGATATTGTTTTGTATGAGGGTTAGGGTTAGGGTTAGTGACTAGGGGGATATTGTTTTGTATGAGTGGGTTAGGGTTAGGGTTAGTGACTAGGGGGATATTGTTTTGTATGAGTGGGTTAGGGTTAGGTTTAGTGACTAGGGGGATATTGTTTTGTATGAGTGGGTTAGGGTTAGTGACTAGGGGGATATTGGTTTGTATGAGTGGGTTAGGGTTAGTGACTAGGGGGATATTGTTTTGTATGAGTGGGTTAGGGTTAGGGTTAGTGACTAGGGGGATATTGTTTTGTATGAGTGGGTTAGGGTTAGTGACTAGGGGGGATATTGGTTTGTATGAGTGGGTTAGGGTTAGGGTTAGTGACTAGGGGGATATTGTTTTGTATGAGTGGGTTAGGGTTAGGGTTAGTGACTAGGGGGATATTGGTTTGTATGAGTGGGTTAGGGTTAGTGACTAGGGGGATATTGTTTTGTATGAGTGGGTTAGGGTTAGTGACTAGGGGGATATTGTTTTGTATGAGTGGGTTAGGGTTAGTGACTAGGGGGATATTGTTTTGGATATTGGTTTGTGATAGGGGGAGTTGTTTTGTATGAGTTGGGTTAGGGTTAGTGACTAGGGGGATATTGTTTTGTATGAGTGGGTTGGGTTAGGGTTAGTGACTAGGGGGATATTGTTTTGTATGAGTGGGTTGGGTTAGGGTTAGTGACTAGGGGGATATTGTTTTGTATGAGTGGGTTAGGGTTAGGGTTAGTGACTAGGGGGATATTGTTTTGTATGAGTGGGTTAGGGTTAGGGTTAGTGACTAGGGGGATATTGTTTTGTATGAGTGGGTTAGGGTTAGTGACTAGGGGGGATATTGTTTTGTATGAGTGGGTTAGGGTTAGGGTTAGTGACTAGGGGGATATTGTTTTGTATGAGTGGGTTAGGGTTAGTGACTAGGGGGATATTGTTTTGTATGGTTGGGTTAGGGTTAGTGACTAGGGGGATATTGTTTTGTATGAGTGGGTTAGGGTTAGTGACTAGGGGGATATTGTTTTGTATGAGTGGGTTAGGGTTAGGGTTAGTGACTAGGGGGATATTGTTTTGTATGAGTGGGTTAGGGTTAGTGACTAGGGGGATATTGTTTTTTTGTAGTGGGTTAGGGTTAGTGACTAGGGGGATATTGTTTTGTATGAGTGGGTTAGGGTTAGTGACTAGGGGGATATTGTTTTGTATGAGTGGGTTAGGGTTAGTGACTAGGGGGGATATTGTTTTGTATGAGTGGGTTAGGGTTAGTGACTAGGGGGGATATTGTTTTGTATGAGTGGGTTAGGGTTAGTGACTAGGGGGATATTGTTTTGTATGAGTGGGTTAGGGTTAGTGACTAGGGGGATATTGTTTTGTATGAGTGGGTTAGGGTTAGTGACTAGGGGGGATATTGTTTTGTATAGTGAGTTGGGTTAGGGTTAGTGACTAGGGGGGATATTGTTTTGTATGAGTGGGTTAGGGTTAGTGACTAGGGGGATATTGTTTTGTATGAGTGGGTTAGGGTTAGTGACTAGGGGGATATTGTTTTGTATGAGTGGGTTAGGGTTAGTGACTAGGGGGATATTGTTTTGTATGAGTGGGTTGGGTTAGGGTTAGTGACTAGGGGGGGATATTGTTTTGTATGAGTGGGTTAGGGTTAGTGACTAGGGGGGATATTGTTTTGTATGAGTGGGTTAGGGTTAGGGTTAGTGACTAGGGGGATATTGTTTTGTATGAGTGGGTTAGGGTTAGGGTTTAGGGGGGATATTGTTTTGTATGAGTGGGTTAGGGTTAGGGTTAGTGACTAGGGGGATATTGTTTTGTATGAGTGGGGGTTAGGGTTAGTGACTAGGGGGATATTGTTTTGTATGAGTGGGTTAGGGTTAGACTAGGGGGATATTGTTTTGTTGAGTGGGTTAGGGGGTTAGTGACTAGGGGGATATTGTTTTGTATGAGTGGGTTAGGGTTAGGGTTAGTGACTAGGGGGATATTGTTTTGTTAGTTGGGTTAGGGTTAGTGACTAGGGGGATATTGTTTTGTATGAGTGGGTTAGGGTTAGGGTTAGTGACTAGGGGGGATATTGTTTTGTATGAGTGGGAGTTGGGTTAGGGTTGTGACTAGGGGGATATTGTTTTGTATGAGTGGGTTAGGGTTAGTGACTAGGGGGATATTGTTTTGTATGAGTGGGTTAGGGGGTTAGTGACTAGGGGGATATTGTTTTGTATGAGTGGGTTAGTGGGTTAGGGTTAGTGACTAGGGGGATATTGTTTTGTATGAGTGGGTAGGGTTAGGGTTAGTGACTAGGGGGATATTGGTTTGTTGAGTGGGTTAGGGTTAGTGACTAGGGGGATATTGTTTTGTATGAGTGGGTTAGGGTTAGTGACTAGGGGGATATTGTTTTGTATGAGTGGGTTAGGGTTAGTGACTAGGGGGATATTGTTTTGTATGAGTGGGTTAGGGTTAGTGACTAGGGGGATATTGTTTTGTATGAGTGGGTTAGGGTTAGTGACTAGGGGGGATATTGTTTTGTATGAGTGGGTTAGGGTTAGGGTTAGTGACTAGGGGGATATTGTTTTGTATGAGTGGGTTAGGGTTAGTGACTAGGGGGATATTGTTTTGTATGAGTGGGTTAGGGTTAGGGTTAGTGACTAGGGGGATATTGTTTTGTATGAGTGGGTTAGGGTTAGTGACTAGGGGGATATTGTTTTGTATGAGTGGGTTAGGGTTAGTGACTAGGGGGATATTGTTTTGTATGAGTGGGTTGGGTTAGGGTTAGTGACTAGGGGGGGATATTGTTTTGTATGAGTGGGTTAGGGTTAGTGACTAGGGGGATATTGTTTTGTATGAGTGGGTTAGGGTTAGGGTTAGTGACTAGGGGGATATTGTTTTGTATGAGTGGGTTAGGGTTAGTGACTAGGGGGATATTGTTTTGTATGAGTGGGTTAGGGTTAGGGGTTAGGGGGATATTGTTTTGTATGAGTGGGTTAGGGTTAGTGACTAGGGGGATATTGTTTTGTATGAGTGGGTTAGGGGTTATTGTTTTGTATGAGTGGGTTAGGGGGTTAGTGACTAGGGGGATATTGTTTTGTATGAGTTGGGTTAGGGTTAGTGACTAGGGGGATATTGTTTTGTATGAGTGGGTTAGGGTTAGGGTTAGTGACTAGGGGGGATATTGTTTTGTATGAGTGGGTTAGGGTTAGTGACTAGGGGGATATTGTTTTGTATGAGTGGGTTAGGTTAGGGTTAGTGACTAGGGGGATATTGTTTTGTATGAGTAGGGTTAGGGTTAGTGACTAGGGGGGATATTGTTTTGTATGAGTGGGTTAGGGTTAGTGACTAGGGGGATATTGTTTTGTATGAGTGGGTTAGGGTTAGTGACTAGGGGGGGATATTGTTTTGTATGAGTGGGTTAGGGTTAGTGACTAGGGGGGATATTGTTTTGTATGAGTGGGTTAGGGTTAGTGACTAGGGGGATATTGTTTTGTATGAGTGGGTTAGGGTTAGTGACTAGGGGGATATTGTTTTGTATGAGTGGGTTAGGGTTAGGGTTAGTGACTAGGGGGATATTGTTTTGTATGAGTGGGTTAGGGTTAGTGACTAGGGGGGGGATATTGTTTTGTATGAGTGGGTTAGGGTTAGTGACTAGGGGGATATTGTTTTGTATGAGTGGGTTAGGGTTAGTGACTAGGGGGATATTGTTTTGTATGAGTGGGTTAGGGTTAGGACTGTTAGGGTTAGGGTTAGTGACTAGGGGGGATATTGTTTTGTATGAGTGGGTTAGGGTTAGGGTTAGTGACTAGGGGGATATTGTTTTGTATAAGTGGGTTAGGGTTAGGGTTAGTGACTAGGGGGATATTGTTTTGTATGAGTGGGTTAGGGTTAGTGACTAGGGGGATATTGTTTTGTATGAGTGGGTTGGGTTAGGGTTAGTGACTAGGGGGATATTGTTTTGTATGAGTGGGTTAGGGTTAGTGACTAGGGGGGATATTGTTTTGTATGTGGGTTGGGTTAGGGTTAGTGACTAGGGGGATATTGTTTTGTATGAGTGGGTTAGGGTTAGGGTTAGTGACTAGGGGGATATTGTTTTGTATGAGTGGGTTAGGGTTAGGGTTAGTGACTAGGGGGATATTGTTTTGTATGAGTGGGTTAGGGTTAGTGACTAGGGGGATATTGTTTTGTATGAGTGGGTTAGGGTTAGTGACTAGGGGGATATTGTTTTGTATGAGTGGGTTAGGGTTAGTGACTAGGGGGATATTGTTTTGTATGAGTGGGTTAGGGTTAGGGTTAGTGACTAGGGGGGATATTGTTTTGTATGAGTGGGTTAGGGTTAGTGACTAGGGGGATATTGTTTTGTATGAGTGGGTTAGGGTTAGTGACTAGGGGGATATTGTTTTGTATGAGTGGGTTAGGGTTAGTGACTAGGGGGATATTGTTTTGTATGAGTGGGTTAGGGTTAGTGACTAGGGGGATATTGTTTTGTATGAGTGGGTTAGGGTTAGTGACTAGGGGGATATTGTTTTGTTAGTGAGGGTTAGGTTAGTGACTAGGGGGGATATTGTTTTGTATGAGTGGGTTAGGGTTAGGGTTAGTGACTGAGGGGGGATATTGTTTTGTATGGGTTGGGTTAGGGTTAGTGACTAGGGGGATATTGTTTTGTATGAGTGGGTTAGGGTTAGTGACTAGGGGGATATTGTTTTGTATGAGTGGGTTAGGGTTAGTGACTAGGGGGATATTGTTTTGTATGAGTGGGTTAGGGTTAGTGACTAGGGGGATATTGTTTTGTATGAGTGGGTTAGGGTTAGTGACTAGGGGGATATTGTTTTGTATGAGTGGGTTAGGGTTAGGGTTAGTGACTAGGGGGGATATTGGTATAGTGGGTTAGGGTTGTAGGGGGGATATTGTTTTGTATGAGTGGGTTAGGGTTAGTGACTAGGGGGATATTGTTTTGTATGAGTGGGTTAGGGTTAGGGTTAGTGACTAGGGGGATATTGTTTTGTATGAGTGGGTTAGGGTTAGTGACTAGGGGGATATTGTTTTGTATGAGTTGGGTTAGGGTTAGTGACTAGGGGGATATTGTTTTGTATGAGTGGGTTAGGGTTAGGGTTAGTGACTAGGGGGATATTGTTTTGTATGAGTGGGTTAGGGTTAGGGTTAGTGACTAGGGGGGATATTGTTTTGTATGAGTGGGTTAGGGTTAGTGACTAGGGGGATATTGTTTTGTATGAGTGGGTTAGGGTTAGTGACTAGGGGGATATTGTTTTGTATGAGTGGGTTAGGGTTAGTGACTAGGGGGATATTGTTTTGTATGAGTGGGTTAGGGTGGGTTAGGTTAGGGTTAGTGACTAGGGGGATATTGTTTTGTATGAGTGGGTTAGGGTTAGTGACTAGGGGGGATATTGTTTTGTATGAGTGGGTTAGGGTTAGTGACTAGGGGGATATATTGGGTTAGGGTTAGTGACTAGGGGGATATTGTTTTGTATGAGTGGGTTAGGGTTAGGGTTAGTGACTAGGGGGATATTGTTTTGTATGAGTGGGTTAGGGTTAGGGTTAGTGACTAGGGGGATATTGTTTTGTATGAGTGGGTTAGGGTTAGTGACTAGGGGGATATTGTTTTGTATGAGTGGGGTTAGGGTTAGTGACTAGGGGGATATTGTTTTGTATGAGTGGGTTAGGGTTAGTGACTAGGGGGATATTGTTTTGTATGAGTGGGTTGGGTTAGGGTTAGTGACTAGTGGGGATATGACTAGGGGGGATATTGTTTTGTATGAGTGGGTTAGGGTTAGGGTTAGTGACTAGGGGGATATTGTTTTGTATGAGTGGGTTAGGGTTAGTGACTAGGGGGATATTGTTTTGTATGAGTGGGTTAGGGTTAGGGTTAGTGACTAGGGGGATATTGTTTTGTATGAGTGGGTTAGGGTTAGTGACTAGGGGGATATTGTTTTGTATGAGTGGGTTAGGGTTAGGGTTAGTGACTAGGGGGATATTGTTTTGTATGAGTGGGTTAGGGTTAGTGACTAGGGGGATATTGTTTTGTATGAGTGGGTTAGGGTTAGGGTTAGTGACTAGGGGGATATTGTTTTGTATGAGTGGGTTAGGGTTAGTGACTAGGGGGATATTGTTTTGTATGAGTGGGTTAGGGTTAGGGTTAGTGACTAGGGGGATATTGTTTTGTATGAGTGGGTTAGGGTTAGTGACTAGGGGGGATATTGTTTTGTATGAGTGGGTTAGGGGGATATTGTTTTGTATGAGTGGGTTAGGGTTAGTGACTAGGGGGGATATTGTTTTGTATGAGTGGGTTAGGGTTAGTGACTAGGGGGGATATTGTTTTGTATGAGTGGGTTAGGGTTAGTGACTAGGGGGATATTGTTTTATGAGTGGGTTAGGGTTAGTGACTAGGGGGATATTGTTTTGTATGAGTGGGAGGGTTAGTGTAGGGGGATATTGGTTAGGGTTAGGGTTAGTGACTAGGGGGATATTGTTTTGTATGAGTGGGTTGGGTTAGGGTTAGTGACTAGGGGGGATATTGTTTTGTATGAGTGGGTTAGGGTTAGTGACTAGGGGGATATTGTTTTGTATGAGTGGGTTAGGGTTAGTGACTAGGGGGATATTGTTTTGTATGAGTGGGTTAGGGTTAGTGACTAGGGGGATATTGTTTTGTATGAGTGGGTTAGGGTTAGTGACTAGGGGGATATTGTTTTGTATGAGTGGGTTAGGGTTAGGGTTAGTGACTAGGGGGATATTGTTTTGTATGAGTGGGTTAGGGTTAGTGACTAGGGGGATATTGTTTTGTATGAGTGGGTTAGGGTTAGGGTTAGTGACTAGGGGGATATTGTTTTGTATGAGTAGGTTAGGGTTAGGGTTAGTGACTAGGGGGATATTGTTTTGTATGAGTGGGTTAGGGTTAGTGACTAGGGGGATATTGTTTTGTATGAGTGGGTTAGGGTTAGGGTTAGTGACTAGGGGGATATTGTTTTGTATGAGTGGGTTAGGGTTAGGGTTAGTGACTAGGGGGATATTGTTTTGTATGAGTGGGTTAGGGTTAGGGTTAGTGACTAGGGGGATATTGTTTTGTATGAGTGGGTTAGGGTTAGTGACTAGGGGGATATTGTTTTGTATGAGTGGGTTAGGGTTAGTGACTAGGGGGATATTGTTTTGTATGAGTGGGTTAGGGTTAGTGACTAGGGGGGATATTGTTTTGTATGAGTGGGTTAGGGTTAGGGTTAGTGACTAGGGGGATATTGGTTTGTATGAGTGGGTTAGGGTTAGGGTTAGTGACTAGGGGGATATTGTTTTGTATGAGTGGGTTAGGGTTAGGGTTAGTGACTAGGGGGATATTGTTTTGTATGAGTGGGTTAGGGTTAGTGACTAGGGGGATATTGTTTTGTATGAGTGGGTTAGGGTTAGTGACTAGGGGGGATGTTGTTTTGTATGAGTGGGTTAGGGTTAGTGACTAGGGGGGATATTGTTTTGTATGAGTGGGTTAGGGTTAGGGTTGTTTTGACTAGTGGGGGGGATATTGTTTTGTATGAGTGGGTTAGGGTTAGGGTTAGTGACTAGGGGGATATTGTTTTGTATGAGTGGGTTAGGGTTAGGGTTAGTGACTAGGGGGATATTGTTTTGTATGAGTGGGTTAGGGTTAGTGACTAGGGGGATATTGTTTTGTATGAGTGGGTTAGGGTTAGGGTTAGTGACTAGGGGGATATTGTTTTGTATGAGTGGGTTAGGGTTAGTGACTAGGGGGATATTGTTTTGTATGAGTGGGTTAGGGTTAGGGTTAGTGACTAGGGGGATATTGTTTTGTATGAGTGGGTTAGGGTTAGTGACTAGGGGGATATTGTTTTGTATGAGTGGGTTAGGGTTAGGGTTAGTGACTAGGGGGATATTGTTTTGTATGAGTGGGTTAGGGTTAGTGACTAGGGGGGATATTGTTTTGTATGAGTGGGTTAGGGTTAGGGTTAGTGACTAGGGGGATATTGTTTTGTATGAGTGGGTTAGGGTTAGTGACTAGGGGGATATTGTTTTGTATGAGTGGGTTAGGGTTAGTGACTAGGGGGGATATTGTTTTGTATGAGTGGGTTAGGGGTTAGGGTTAGTGACTAGGGGGATATTGTTTTTATGAGTGGGTTAGGGTTAGGGTTAGTGACTAGGGGGATATTGTTTTGTATGAGTGGGTTAGGGTTAGTTGGGGGGGATATTGTTTTGCATGAGTGGGTTAGGGTTAGGGTGACTAGGGGGATATTGTTTTGTATGAGTGGGTTAGGGTTAGTGACTAGGGGGGATATTGTTTTGTATGAGTGGGTTAGGGGTTAGTGACTAGGGGGATATTGTTTTGTATGAGTGGGTTAGGGTTAGTGACTGGGGGGATATTGTTTTGTATGAGTGGGTTAGGGTTAGGGTTAGTGACTAGGGGGATATTGTTTTGTATGAGTGGGTTAGGGTTAGGGTTAGTGACTAGGGGGATATTGTTTTGTATGAGTGGGTTAGGGTTAGGGTTAGTGACTAGGGGGATATTGTTTTGTATGAGTGGGTTAGGGTTAGTGACTAGGGGGATATTGTTTTTTGTTAGGGTTAGGGTTAGTGACTAGGGGGATATTGTTTTGTATGAGTGGGTTGGGTTAGGGTTAGTGACTAGGGGGATATTGTTTTGTATGAGTGGGTTAGGGTTAGTGACTAGGGGGATATTGTTTTGTATGAGTGGGTTAGGGTTAGTGACTAGGGGGATATTGTTTTGTATGAGTGGGTTAGGGGGATATTGTTTGTATGAGTGGGTTAGGGTTAGTGACTAGGGGGATATTGTTTTTGGGTTAGGGTTAGGGTTAGTGACTAGGGGGATATTGTTTTGTATGAGTGGGTTAGGGTTAGTGACTAGGGGGATATTGTTTTGTATGAGTGGGTTAGGGTTAGTGACTAGGGGGATATTGTTTTGTATGAGTGGGTTAGGGTTAGGGTTAGTGACTAGGGGGATATTGTTTTGTATGAGTGGGTGGGTTAGGGTTAGTGACTAGGGGGATATTGTTTTGTATGAGTGGGTTAGGGTTAGTGACTAGGGGGATATTGTTTTGTATGAGTGGGTTAGGGTTAGTGACTAGGGGGATATTGTTTTGTATGAGTGGGTTAGGGGGTTAGTGACTAGGGGGATATTGTTTTGTATGAGTGGGTTAGGGTTAGGGTTAGTGACTAGGGGGATATTGTTTTGTATGAGTGGGTTAGGGTTAGGGTTAGTGACTAGGGGGATATTGTTTTGTATGAGTGGGTTAGGGTTAGTGACTAGGGGGATATTGTTTTGTATGAGTGGGTTAGGGTTAGGGTTAGTGACTAGGGGGATATTGTTTTGTATGTGGGTTGGGTTAGGGTTAGTGACTATGAGGGGGATATTGTTTTGTATGAGTGGGTTAGGGTTAGGGTGACTAGGGGATATTGTTTTGTATGAGTGGGTTAGGGTTAGTGACTAGGGGGATATTGTTTTGTATGAGTGGGTTAGGGTTAGGGTTAGTGACTAGGGGGATATTGTTTTGTATGAGTGGGTTAGGGTTAGGGTTAGTGACTAGGGGGATATTGTTTTGTATGAGTGGGTTAGGGTTAGGGTTAGTGACTAGGGGGATATTGTTTTGTATGAGTGGGTTAGGGTTAGGGTTAGTGACTAGGGGGATATTGTTTTGTATGAGTGGGTTAGGGTTAGTGACTAGGGGGATATTGTTTTGTATGAGTGGGTTAGGGTTAGTGACTAGGGGGATATTGTTTTGTATGAGTGGGTTAGGGTTAGTGACTAGGGGGATATTGTTTTGTATGAGTGGGTTAGGGTTAGTGTTAGGTTAGGGGGATATTGTTTTTTGTGGGTTAGGGTTAGTGACTAGGGGGATATTGTTTTGTTAGGGTTAGGGTGAGTGACTAGGGGGATATTGTTTTGTATGAGTGGGTTAGGGTTAGTGACTAGGGGGATATTGTTTTGTATGAGTGGGTTAGGGTTAGTGACTAGGGGGATATTGTTTTGTAGTGAGTGGATATTGTTAGTGGGTTAGGGTGACTAGGGGGATATTGTTTTGTATGAGTGGGTTGGGTTAGGGTTAGTGACTAGGGGGATATTGTTTTGTATGAGTGGGTTAGGGTTAGGGTTAGTGACTAGGGGGGATATTGTTTTGTATGAGTGGGTTAGGGTTAGTGACTAGGGGGATATTGTTTTGTATGAGTGGGTTAGGGTTAGGGTTAGTGACTAGGGGGATATTGTTTTGTATGAGTGGGTTAGGGTTAGGGTTAGTGACTAGGGGGATATTGTTTTGTATGAGTGGGTTAGGGTTAGGGTTAGTGACTAGGGGGATATTGTTTTGTATGAGTGGGTTAGGGTTAGTGACTAGGGGGATATTGTTTTGTATGAGTGGGTTAGGGTTAGGGTTAGTGACTAGGGGGATATTGTTTTGTATGAGTGGGTTAGGGTTAGGGTTAGTGACTAGGGGGATATTGTGTTGTATGAGTGGGTTAGGGTTAGGGTTAGTGACTAGGGGGATATTGTTTTGTATGAGTGGGTTAGGGTTAGTGACTAGGGGGATATTGTTTTGTATGAGTGGGGGGAGGGTTATTGATATTTTTGTATGAGTGGGTTAGGGTTAGGGTTAGTGACTAGGGGGGATATTGTTTTGTATGAGTGCCTATGAGCGCTACATATTTCACGATCGTTATATCTTTGTTGTTTTGGAAGTTTCACTAACGTTAAAATGTGGAACTCTACTCACGCTGCGCCTTGGTCCAATTATTCATACGACTGTCAGGACCAAGCAGCGTTCCCAGGAGGTGAAGGAGAGTTGGTCATGGGAAGAGATACTAGGTTCCATTTCAGGACCACTATTGTTTTCACTATATATTTTACCTCTTGGGGATGTTATTCGAAAACATAATGTTAACTTTCACTGCTATGCGGATGACACACAGCTGTACATTTCAATGAAACATGGTGAAGCCCCAAAATTGCCTCGCTAGAAGCCTGTGTTTCAGACATAAGGAAGTGGATGGCTGCAAACTTTCTACTATTAAACTCGGACAAAACAGAGATGCTTGTTCTAGGTCCCAAGAAACAAAGAGATCTTCTGTTGAATCTGACAATTAAACTTAATGGTTGTACAGTCGTCTCAAATAAAACTGTGAAGGACCTCGGCGTTACTCTGGACCCTGATCTCTCTTTTGAAGAACATATCAAGACCATTTCGAGGACAGCTTTTTTCCATCTACGTAATATTGCAAAAATCAGAAACTTTCTGTCCAAAAATGCAGAAAAATTAATCCATGCTTTTGTCACTTCTAGGTTAGACTACTGCATACGGCTGCTAGAATCCTGACTAGAACCTTAAAATTGATCATATTACTCCAGTGCTAACCTCTCTACACTGGCTTCCTGTCAAAGCAAGGGCTGATTTCAAGGTTTTACTGCTGACCTACAAAGCATTACATGGGCTTGCTCCTACCTATCTCTCTGATTTGGTCCTGCCGTACATACCTACACGTACGCTACGGTCACAAGACGCAGGCCTCCTAATTGTCCCTAGAATTTCTAAGCAAACAGCTGGAGACAGGGCTTTCTCCTATAGAGCTCCATTTTTATGGAACGGTCTGCCTACCCATGTCAGAGACGCAAACTCGGTCTCAACCTTTAAGTCTTTACTGAAGACTCATCTCTTCAGTGGGTCATATGATTGAGTGTAGTCTGGTCCAGGAGTGGGAAGGTGAACGGAAAGGCTCTGGAGCAACGAACTGCCCTTGCTGTCTCTGCCTGGCCGGTTCCCCTCTTTCCACTGGGATTCTCTGCCTCTAACCCTATTACAGGGGCTGAGTCACTGGCTTACTGGGGCTCTCTCATGCCGTCTCTGCAGGGGGTGCGTCACCTGAGTGTGTTGATTCACTGTTGTGGTCATCCTGTCTGGGTTGGCGCCCCCCCTTGGGTTGTGCCGTGGCGGAGATCTTTGTGGGCTATACTCAGCCTTGTCTCAGGATGGTAAATTGGTGGTTGAAGATATCCCTCTAGTGGTGTGGGGGCTGTGCTTTGGCAAAGTGGGTGGGGTTATATCCTTCCTGTTTGGCCCTGTCCGGGGGTGTCCTCGGATGGGGCCACAGTGTTTCCTGACCCCTCCTGTCTCAGCCTCCAGTATTTATGCTGCAGTAGTTTGTGTCGGGGGGCTGGGGTCAGTTTGTTATATCTGGAGTACTTCTCCTGTCCTATTCGGTGTCCTGTGTGAATCTAAGTGTGCGTTCTCTAATTCTCTCCTTCTTTCTTTCTCTCTCTCGGAGGACCTGAGCCCTAGGACCATGCCCCAGGACTACCTGACATGATGACTCCTTGCTGTCCCCAGTCCACTTGGCCGTGCTGCTGCTCCAGTTTCAACTGTTCTGCCTTATTATTATTCGACCATGCTGGTCATTTATGAACATTTGAACATCTTGGCCATGTTCTGTTATAATCTCCACCCGGCACAGCCAGAAGAGGACTGGCCACCCCACATATGCTCTCTCTAATTCTCTCTTTCTTTCTCTCTCTCTCTCGGAGGACCTGAGCCCAAGGACCGTGCCCCAGGACCACCTGACATGATGACTCCTTGCTGTCCCCAGTCCACCTGACTGTGCTGCTGCTCCAGTTTCAACTGTTCTGCCTTATTATTATTCGACCATGCTGGTCATTTATGAACATTTTCTTCAGGAAACAGCAGAGGGAACACCCCCCTATCCACATCGATGGAACAATAATGGAGAGGGTAGCAAGTTTTAAGTTCCTCGGCATACACATCACAGACAAACTGAATTGGTCCACTCACACTGACAGCGTCGTGAAGAAGGCGCAGCAGCGCCTCTTCAACCTCAGGAGGCTGAAGAAATTCGGCTTGTCACCAAAAGCACTCACAAACTTCTACAGATGCACAATCGAGAGCATCCTGGCGGGCTGTATCACCGCCTGGTACGGCAACTGCTCCGCCCTCAACCGTAAGGCTCTCCAGAGGGTAGTGAGGTCTGCACAACGCATCACCGGGGGCAAACTACCTGCCCTCCAGGACACCTACACCACCCGATGTTACAGGAAGGCCATAAAGTTCATCAAGGACATCAACCACCCGAACCACTGCCTGTTCACCCCGCTATCATCCAGAAGGCGAGGTCAGTACAGGTGCATCAAAGCTGGGACCGAGAGACTGACAAACAGCTTCTATCTCAAGGCCATCAGACTGTTAAAACAGCCACCACTAATATTGAGTGGCTGCTGCCAACACACTGTCATTGACACTGACCCAACTCCAGCCACTCTAATAATGGGAATTGATGGGAAATGATGTAAATATATCACTAGCCACTTTAAACAATGCTACCTTATATAATGTTACTTACCCTACATTATTCATCTCATATGCATATGTATATACTGTACTCTACATCATCGACTGCATCCTTATGTAATACATGTATCACTAGCCACTTTAACTATGCCACTTTGTTTACTTTGTCTACACACTCATCTCATATGTATATACTGTACTCGATACCATCTACTGTATGCTGCTCTGTACCATCACTCATTCATATATCCTTATTTACATATTCCTTATCCCCTTACACTGTGTATAAGACAGTAGTTTTGGAATTGTTAGTTAGATTACTTGTTGGTTATCACTGCATTGTCGGAACTAGAAGCACAAGCATTTCGCTACACTCGCATTAACATCTGCTAACCATGTGTATGTGACAAATAAAATTCAATTAGATTGGATTTGATTTGAACATTTGACCATCTTGGCCATGTTCTGTTATAATCTCCACCCGGCACAGCCAGAAGAAGACTGGCCACTCCACATAGCCTGGTTCCTCTCTAGGTTTCTTCCTAGTTTTTCCTAGCCACCGTGCTTCTACACCTGCATTGCTTGCTGTTTGGGGTTTTAGGCTGGGTTTCTGTACATCACTTTGAGATATCAGCTGATGTACGAAGGGCTATATAAATACATTTGATTTGATTTGATTTGATACTAGGTGGATGTGAGACCCTTCCTTGGTGTCGCCGAGAAAAAAAGGACGACAGCGACGAGATTTGCCGGTTCTTGCTGTGAGATGTTACCCCACTCCTCCACCAAGGCACCTGCAAGTTCCTGGACATTCTAGGGGGAATGGTCCTAGCCCTCACCCTCCGATCCAACAGGTCCCAGACATGCTCAATGGGATTGAGATTCGGGCTCTTCGCTGGCCATGGCAGAACACTGGAGGGTCATGTGTCAGGATGAGCCTGCAGGAAGGGTACCACATGAGGGAGGATAATGTCTTCCCTGTAACGCACAGCGTTGAGATTGCCTGCAATGACAACAAGCTCAGTCCGATGATGCTGTGACACACCGCCCCAGACCTTGACGGACCCTCTACCTCCATATCGATCACCTCCATACCGAGTGCAGACCTCGGGGTAATGCTCATTCCTTCGACGATAAACACGAATCCAACCATCATCCCTGGTGAGACAAAACCGCGACTCGTCAGTGAAGAGCACTTTCCTCCAGTCCTGTCTGGTCAGCGACGGTGGGTTTGTGCCCATAGATGTTGTTGCCGGCGATGTCTGGTGAGGACCTGCCTTACAAGCCCTCAGTCTAGCCTCTCTCAGCTTATTACGGACAGTCTGAGCACTGATGGAGGGATTGTGCGTTTCTGGTGTAACGTGGGCAGTTGTTGTTGCCATCCTGTACCTGTCCCGCAGGTGTGATGTTTGGATGTACCGATCCTGTGCAGGTGTTGTTACACTTGGTCTGCCACTGCGATGACGATCAGCTGTCCGTCCTGCCTCCCTGTAGCGCCGTCTTAGGCGTCTCACAGTACGGACATTGCAATGTATTGTCCTGGCCACATCTGCAGTCATCTGCACAGAGATGAGCAGAGACCCTGGGCATCTTTCTTTTGGTGTTTTTCAGAGTCAGTAGAAAGGCCCCTTTAGTGTCCTAAGTTTTCATAACTGTGACCTTAATTGCATACCGTCTGTAAGCTGTCTTAACGACCGTTCCACAAGTGCATATTAATGCATTGTTTCTGGTTCATTGAACAAGCATGGGGAACAGTGTTTAAACCATATTTTGTCTATACAGTGTTGTAACGATGTGCAAATAGTTAAAGTACAAAAGGGAAAATAAATCAACATAAATATGGGTTGTATTTACAATGGTGTTTGTTCTTCACTGGTTGCCCTTTTCTTGTGGCAACAGGTCACAAATCTTGCTGCTGTGATGTCACACGGTGGTATTCATCAAAATTGGATTTGTTTTCATATTCTTTGTGGATCTGTGTAATCTGAAGGAAATATGTCATACATTTGGCAGGAGGTTAGGAAGTGCAGCTCAGTTTCCACCTCATTTTGTGGGCAGTGAGCACATAGCCTGTCTTCTCTTGAGAGCCATGTCTGCCTACGGCGGCCTTTCTCAATAGCAAGGCTATGCTCACTGAGTCTGTACATAGTCAAAGCTTTCCTTAAGTTTGTGTCAGTCACAGTGGTCAGGTATTCTGCCGCTGTGTACTCTCTGTGTAGGGCCAAACAGCATTCTAGTTTGCTCTGTTTTTTGGTAAATTCTTTCCAATGTGTCAAGTAATTATCTTTTTGTTTTCTCATGATTTGATTGGGTCTAATTGTGCTGCTGTCCTGGGGCTCTGTGGTGTGTTTGTGTTTGTGAACAGAGCCCCAGGACCAGCTTGCTAAGGGGACTCTTCTCCAGGTTCATCTCTCTGTAGGTGATGGCTTTGTTATGGAAGGTTTGTGAATCGCTTCCTTTTAGGTGGTTGTAGAATTTAATGGCTCTTTTCTGGATTTTGATAATTAGTGGGTATCGGTCTAATTCCGCTCTGCATGCATTATTTGGTGTTTTACGTTGTACACGGGGGATATTTATATATATATTTTCATAATTCTGCATGCAGAATTGAGGAATGCCCTTCTTGCCTTGTCTCTCAGATTGATCACAGCTTTGTGGAAGTTACCTGAGGGGCTGATGTTTAGGCCGAGGTATGTATCGTTTTGTGTGTGCTCTAGCAGAATGGTGTCTAGATGGAATTTGTGTTTGTGGTCCTGGTGACTGGACATTTTTCGGTCTCCGCTCCTCTCAACACACTGTACCCACCTGTACCCACCTGGGATGGCAGGTAGCCTAGTGGTTAGAGCGTTGGATTAGTAACCAAAACGTTGCTAGATTGAATCACTGAGCTGACAAGGTAAAAATCTGCAGTTCTGCCACTGAACAAGGCAGTTAACCCACCATGTTTCCCAGTAGGCTGTAAATAAGAATTTGTTCTAAACTGACTAGTTAAATTAAATACAAATCCATTCCAGTATTCCAGAACCTGCTCCTCACACAGCTTTAGGGGGTTGTTTTCTAGCACCGGCCTCAGTACAAGAACTAAACACGCACGCACGCACGCGCACGCACGCACGCACGCGCACGCACACACACACACACACACACACACACACACACACACACACACACACACACACACACACACACACACACACACACACACACACACACACACACACACACACACACACACACACACACACACACACACACACACACACACACACACACACACACACACACACACACACACACCTTAATCCAACATCAAAGGAACAACCCTCTCCGTCTCCACTCCCTATCTAAGCAACGGTAGTCTGAAAAACACAAAGACAAGAAGTTACCCGACACTCTGTCTCTCTCACACACACACCTGAGTTTGCTCTGCCAGGCTACCTGGGGCTAGTACTCAGGAAGCGGGAGGCAGCACTTGGAGGAGCACTCAGTTATATCTAACAGAAGTCTGTAGTACTTGGTCAATCAAATGTATTTATAAAGCCCTTCGTACATCAGCTGATGTCTCAAAGTGCTGTACAGAAACCCAGCCTAAAACCCCAAACAGCAAGCAATGTAGAAGCACGGTGGCTAGGAAAAACTCCCTAGAAAGGCCAAAACCTAGGAAGAAACCTAGAGAGGAACCAGGCTATGTGGGGTGGCCAGTCCTCTTCTGGCTGTGCCGGGTGGAGATTATAACAGAACATGGCCAAGATGTTCAAATGTTCATAAATGACCAGCATGGTCAAATAATAATAATCACAGTAGTTGTCGAGGGTGCAACAGGTCAGCACCTCAGGAGTAAATATCAGTTGGCTTTTCATAGCCGATCATTAAGAGTATCTCTACCGCTCCTGCTGTCTCTAGAGAGTTGAAAACAGCAGGTCTGGGACAGGTAGCACGTCCGGTGAACAGGTCAGGGTTCCATAGCCGCAGGCAGAACAGTTGAAACTGGAGCAGCAGCACGGCCAGGTGGACTGAGGACAGCAAGGAGTCATCATGTCAGGTAGTTCCTAGGGCTCAGGTCTTCCGAGAGAAGAGAAAGAAAGAGAGAGAATTAGACAGAACATACTTAAATTCCCACAGGACACCGGATAAGACAGGAGAAATACTCCCCTCTCACCCACCTCTCACCCCCTCTCATCCAGATCTCACCCATCTCTCACCCACCTCTCACCCACCTCTCACCCACCTCTCACCCACCTCTAACCCCCTCTCACCCACCTCTCACCCCCTCTCACCCACCTCTCACCCACCTCTCACCCACCTCTCACCCCCTCTCATCCACATCTCACCCCCTCTCACCCATCTCTCACCCACCTCTCACCCCACACCCAGTCTCACCCACCTCTCACCCACCTCTCACCCACCTCTCACCCACCTCTCACCCACCTCTCACCACATCTCACCCTCTCTCACCCATCTCTCACCCACCTCTCACCCCACACCCCATCTCACCCACCTCTCACCCTGTCTCACTCCCATCTCACCCACCTCTCACCCCCTCTCACCCACCTCTAACCCCCTAGAGGTGGGTGGGAGGGGAGAGATGTGGGTGACCTCTCACCCCTCTCACCCACCTCTAACCCCCTCTCACCCACCTCTCACCCCCTTTCACCCACCTCACACCCCCTCTCACCCACCTCTCACCCACATCTCATCCACCTCTCACACCCTCTCACCCCACACCCCATCTCACCCCCATCGCACCCACCTCTCACCCCTCTCACCCACCTCTAACCCCCTCTCACCCACCTCTCACCCCCTCTCACCCACCTCTCACCCCCATCGCACCCACCTCTCACCCCTCTCACCCACCTCTCAACCCACACCCACCTATCACCCACCTCTCAACCCACACCCACCTATCACCCACCTCTCAACCCACACCCACCTATCACCCACCTCTCAACCCACACCCACCTATCACCCACCTCTCACCCACCTCTCACCCCACACCCAGTCTCACCCACCTCTCACCCACCTCTCACCCACCTCTCACCACATCTCACCCACTCTCACCCATCTCTCACCCACCTCTCACCCCTCACCCCATCTCACCCACCTCTCACTCTGTCTCACCCACCTCTCACCCCCTCTCACCCACCTCTCACCCCCTCTCACCCACCTCTCACCCCCATCGCACCCACCTCTCACCCCTCTCACCCACCTCTCAACCCACACCCACCTATCACCCACCTCTCACCCACCTCTCACCACATCTCACCCACTCTCACCCACCCATCTCTCACCCACCTCTCACTCTGTCTCACCCACCTCTCACCCACCTCTCACCCCCTCTCACCCACCTCTCACCCACATCTCATCCACCTCTCACACCTTCTCACCCTACACCCCATCTCACCCCCATCGCACCGACCTCTCACCCCTCTCACCCACCTCTCACCCACCTCTCACCCCTCTCACCCACCTCTCACCCCACACCCCATCTCATCTGCCTCTCACCCACCCCTCCCCCTCCTCTCTCTTCCCCTCCTCCCCCTTCCTCTCTCTTCCCCTCCTCCCCCTTCCTCTCTCTTCCCTCCCCCCCCTCTCTCTTCCCCTCCTCCCCCTTCCTCTCTCTTCCCCTCCTCCCCCTCCACTCTCTTCCCCTCCTCCCCCTTCCTCTCTCTTCCCCTCCTCCCCCTTCCTCTCTCTTCCCCTCCTCCCCCTTCCTCTCTCTTCCCCTCCTCCCCCCCTCCTCTCTCTTCCCCTCCTCCCCCTTCCTCTCTCTTCCCCTCCTCCCCCTTCCTCTCTCTTCCCCTCCTCCCCCTCCTCTCTCTTCCCCTCCTCCCCCTTCCTCTCTCTTCCCCTCCTCCCCCTCCTCTCTCTTCCCCTCCTCCCCTTCCTCGCTCTTCCCCTCCTCCCCTTCCTCTCTCTTCCCCTCCACCCCCCCCTCCTCTCTCTTCCCCTCCTCCCCCTTCCTCTCTCTTCCCCTCCTCCCCCTCCTCTCTCTTCCCCTCCTCCCCCTTCCTCTCTCTTCCCCTCCTCCCCCTCCTCTCTCTTCCCCTCCTCCCCCTTCCTCTCTCTTCCCCTCCTCCCCCTGCCTCTCTCTTCCCCTCCTCTCCACTGCTCTCTGTTCCACTTGTCGTCCTATTTTCTCCCTCCCAGACTCAAAGAGAAAGGGATCTAGGGCCCTCCCCTCATCTGAAATGTTCCAGCCCAGCTCCAAAACTTTGAGCCAATCAACACAGCACATTCAGAGCTGATGAACTCACTATACAATAGGTACATGTTTCAAAAGAGAGAGAGAGAGAGAGAGAGAGGTGGGAGGCAGATTGATACAGAAGAAGAGATAGAGCAGAGGGAGAAGGCAACCAAGAGATGTGTTAAACTATGGGACCTAACTGCTGACTGGTATACCAACTGGAGAGAGACTGACAAGACTGGAGAGACTGACAGAGAGAGAGAGAGACTGACAAGACTGGAGAGACTGACAGAGAGAGAGAGAGAGACTGACAAGACTGGAGAGACTGACAGAGAGAGAGAGAGACTGACAAGACTGGAGAGACTGACAGAGAGAGAGAGACAGAGAGAGAGAGAGAGAGAGAGAGAGAGAGAGAGAGACAGACAGACAGAGAGAGAGAGAGAGAGACTGACAAGACTGGAGAGACTGACAGAGAGAGACAGAGAGAGAAAGAGAGAGAGAGAGACTGACAGAGAGACTGAGAGAGAGAGAGAGAGAGAGAGAGAGAGAGAGAGAGAGAGAGAGAGAGAGAGAGAGAGAGAGAGAGACTGGAGAGACTGACAGAGAGAGACAGAGAGAGAGAGACTGAGAGACTGAGAGAGAGAGAGAGAGAGAGAGAGAGAGAGAGAGAGAGAGAGAGAGAGAGAGAGAGAGAGAGAGACTGACAGAGAGAGAGACTGACAGAGAGAGAGAGAGACTGACAGAGAGAGAGATGCTGTGTGTGTTGATGGTGCTGTGCTGGTCGTGGGGTGTGTTGGGGTACGGGCGCGGGGACAGAAGGACTCATCGGGGGCAGGACTGTGCCCTTCTCCGTGTCAGTGTGAGGAGGATGGCATCTTTGTTCTGGCGGACTGTTCTGAACTGGGACTATCAGCTGTACCTGAAAACCTCAGCCATCTAACTACTTACCTGTAAGTACACTATAGTATGTATCTATATTTAACCTACCTCCTCTACCCCATCTACCCTACCCCCTCTACCCTACCCCCTCTATCCTACCCCCTCTACCCTACCCACTCTACCCTACCCCTCTACCCTACCCCCTCTACCCTACCCCCTCTACCCTACACCCTACCCCCTCTACCCTACCCCCTCTACTCTACCCACTCTACCCTACCCACTCTACCCTACCCACTCTACCCTACCCTACCCCCTCTACCCTACCCCCTCTACCCTACCCTACCCACTCTACCCTACCCACTCTACCCTACCCCCTCTACCCTACCCCCTCTACCCTACCCACTCTACCCTACCCCCTCTACCCTACCCCCTCTACCCTACCCCCTCTACCATACAACCTACCCCCTCTACCCTACCCCCCTCTACCCTACCCACTCTACCCTACCCACTCTACCCTACCCCCTCTACCCTACCCTTACCCACTCTACCCTACCCCCTCTAAGTCGCTTTGGATAAAAGCGTCTGCTAAATGGCATATATTATTATATTATTACCCTACCCACTCTACCCTACCCACTCTACCCTACCCACTCTACCCTACACCCTACCACCTCTACCCTACCACCTACCTCCAATACTCTATGCGCTTTACCCTACTCCCTCTACCCTACCCCCTCTACCCTACCCCCTACCTCCTCTACCCTACCTCCTCTACCATACCTCCTCTACCCTACCACTACCTGCTCTACCCTACCCACTCTACCCTACCCCCTCTACCCTACCCAATAACCTAATATATAATAATACCTGCCATTTCAGACGCTTTTATCCTACCAGTCCTGCATACCCTATGGGTGGTCCTCGAACCCCTACCCCTAGCGCCATGCCTACCAACTGAGCCCAGGACCCCCCCCTCTACCCTACCTCCTCTACCCTACCCTACCCCCTACCTCCTCTCTACCCTACCTCCTCTACCCTACCCCCTACCCCCTACCCTACCCTACCCCCCCTACCCCCTCTACCCTACCCCCTACCTCCTCTACCCTACCTACCCCTCTACCCTACCCCCTCTACCCTACCCCCCCCCTACCCCCTCTACCCTACCCCCTCTACCCTACCCCCTCTACCCTACCCCCTCTCCCCTACACACTCTACCCTACCCCCTACCCACTCTACCCTACACCCTACCTCCTCTACCCTACCTCCTCTACCCTACCCCCTACCTCCTCTACCCTACCCCCTACCTCCTCTACCCACTCCACTCTACCCTACCCACTCCACTCTACACCCTACCCCCTCTACCCTACCCCTCTACCCTACCCCCTCTACCCTACCCCCTCTACCCTACCCACTCTACCCTACCCACTCTATCTTACCCCCTCTACCCTACCCCTTACCTCCTCTACCCTACCTCCTCTACCCTACCCCTCTCCCCTACCCACTCTACCCTACCCCTTACCCACTCTACCCCCTACACCCTACCTCCTCTAGCCTACCCCCTACCCTACCCTACCCACTCTACCCTACCTCCTCTACCCTACCCCCTACCTCCTCTACCCTACCCCCTACCTCCTCTACCCACTCCACTCTACACCCTACACCCTCTACCCTACCCCCTCTACCCTACCCACTCTACCCTATATTTGGATACAGACTGCAGGACATCAGGTGACCTCTAGAGGGGCCGTTATACAGACTACAGGACACAGGTGACCTCTAGAGGGGCCGTTATACAGACTACAGGACACAGGTGACCTCTAGAGGGGCCGTTATACAGACTACAGGTGACCTCTAGAGGGGCCGTTATACAGACTACAGGTGACCTGATGTCCTGCAGATGTCCTGTCCTGTCCTGGACAGACTGCAGGACATTCTAACATCAAACGGAGGCTGCTGTATTCATACTGACCCATCCAAGTGTTTATAAACACAGCGTTACAGGACACACAAATGTCCCGACATCTTTCTCTGAGTCTCTCTGTCGTAACACCTCAAGAATCAGAAGAGCAGAATGTTTTCAGAGTTCCTACAATATATTTCTCTATGATTTATGAAGAGAATTGTTACTTTAAGCAACTAGAAGGGTGTGTGTGTGTGATCACATTTTTATTTTATTTTACCTTTATTTAACCAGGCAAGTCAGTTAAGAACAAATTCTTATTTTACAATGACGGCCTAGGAACAGTGGGTTAACTGCCTCTTCAGGGGCAGAACGACAGATTTGTACCTTGTCAGCTCGGGGATTTGAACTTGCAACCTTTCGGTTACTAGTCCAACCACTAGGCTACCCTGCCGCCTCTACACTCTAACCACTAGGCTACCCTGCCGCCTCTACACTCTAACCACTAGGCTACCCTGCCTCCTCTACACTCTAACCACTAGGCTACCCTGCCGCCTCTACACTCTAACCACTAGGCTACCCTGCCTCTACACTCTAACCACTAGGCTACCCTGCCGCCTCTACACTCTAACCACTAGGCTACCCTGCCGCCTCTACACTCTAACCACTAGGCTACCCTGCCGCCTCTACACTCTAACCACTAGGCTAGGCTACCCTGCCGCCTCTACACTCTAACCACTAGGCTACCCTGCCGCCTCTACACTCTAACCACTAGGCTACTCTGCCGCCTCTACACTCTAACCACTACCTCTGACCACTAGGCTACCCTGCCGCCTCTACACTCTAACCACTAGGCTACCCTGCCGCCTCTACACTCTAACCACTAGGGCTAACCCTAGGCTACCCTGCCGCCTCTACACTCTGACCACTAGGCTACCCTGCCGCCTCTACACTCTAACCCACTAGGCCTCTACACTCTAACCACTAGGCTACCCTGCCGCCTCTACACTCTAACCACTAGGCTACCCTGCCGCCTCTACACTCTAACCACTAGGCTACCCTGCCGCCTCTACACTCTTAACCACTAGGCTACCCTGCCGCCTCTACACTCTAACCACTAGGCTACCCTGCCGCCTCTACACTCTAACCACTAGGCTACCCTGCCGCTCTACACTCTAACCACTAGGCTACCCTGCCGCCCTGATGATCAGAGTACATTAAGGCCAGAACCAGTGGAGGCTGCTGAAGGGAGGACAGCTCATAACGGTATCAACCACCGCGTCTTTGATGTGTATGATATCATTTCATTGAAATATTCCATCCATTATGACGAGCCGTCCTCCCCTCAGCAGCCTCCACCGGCCAGATCGTTCTCCAAGATATTCAAACGTTCATAGATGACCAGCAGGTTCAAATAACAATAATAATCACAGTGGTTGTAGAGGGTGCAAAAGTCAGCACCTCAGGAGGAAATATCATTCAGAGTTAGAGACAGCAGGTGCGGTAGAGAGAGACAGTCGAAAACAGCAGGTCCGGGACACGGTAACATGTCTGGTGAACAGGTCAGGGTTCCATAGTCCAAATCAAATCAAATCAAATCAAATTTTATTTGTCACATACACATGGTTAGCAGATGTTAATGCGAGTGTAGCGAAATGCTTGTGCTTCTAGTTCCGACAATGCAGTGATAACCAACAAGTAATCTAACTAACAATTCCAAAACTACTGTCTTATACACAGTGTAAGGGGATAAGGAACATGTACATAAGGATATATGAATGAGTGATGGTACAGAGCAGCATACAGTAGATGGTATCGAGTACAGTATATACATATGAGATGAGTGTGTAGACAAAGTAAACAAAGTGGCATAGTTAAAGTGGCTAGTGATACATGTGTTACATAAGGATGCAGTCGATGATGTAGAGTACAGTATATACATATGCATATGAGATGAATAATGTAGGGTAAGTAACATTATATAAGGTAGCATTGTTTAAAGTGGCTAGTGATATATTTACATCATTTCCCATCAATTCCCATTATTAAAATGGCTGGAGTTGGGTCAGTGTCAATGACAGTGTGTTGGCAGCAGCCACTCAATGTTAGTGGTGGCTATTTAACAGTCTGATGGCCTTGAGATAGAAGCTGTTTTTCAGTCTCTCGGTCCCAGCTTTGATGCACCTGTACTGACCTCGCCTTCTGGATGATAGCGGGGTGAACAGGCAGTGGTTCGGGTGGTTGATGTCCTTGATGATCTTTATGGCCTTCCTGTAACAACGGGTGGTGTAGGTGTCCTGGAGGGCAGGTAGTTTGCCCCCGGTGATGCGTTGTGCAGTCCTCACTACCCTCTGGAGAGCCTTACGGTTGAGGGCGGAGCAGTTGCCGTACCAGGCGGTGATACAGCCCGCCAGGATGCTCTCGATTGTGCATCTGTAGAAGTTTGTGAGTGCTTTTGGTGACAAGCCGAATTTCTTCAGCCTCCTGAGCTTGAATAGGCGCTGCTGCGCCTTCTTCACGACGCTGTCAGTGTGAGTGGACCAATTCAGTTTGTCTGTGATGTGTATGCCGAGGAACTTAAAACTAGCTACCCTCTCCACTACTGTTCCATCGATGTGGATAGGGGTGTTCCCTCTGCTGTTTCCTGAAGTCCACAATCATCTCCTTAGTTTTGTTGACGGTGAGTGTGAGGTTATTTTCCTGACACCACATTCCGAGGGCCCTCACCTCCTCCCTGTAGGCCGTCTCGTCGTTGTTGGTAATCAAGCCTACCACTGTTGTGTCATCCGCAAACTTGATGATTGAGTTGGAGGCGTGCGTGGCCACGCAGTCGTGGGTGAACAGGGAGTACAGGAGAGGGCTCAGAACGCACCCTTGTGGGGCCCCCGTGTTGAGGATCAGCGGGGAGGAGATGTTGTTGCCTACCCTCACCACCTGGGGGCGGCCCGTCAGGAAGTCCAGTACCCAGTTGCACAGGGCGGGGTCGAGACCCAGGGTCTCGAGCTTGATGACGAGCTTGGAGGGTACTATGGTGTTGAATGCCGAGCTGTAGTCGATGAACAGCATTCTCACATAGGTATTCCTCTTGTCCAGGTGGGTTAGGGCAGTGTGCAGTGTGGTTGAGATTGCATCGTCTGTGGACCTATTTGGGCGGTAAGCAAATTGGAGTGGGTCTAGGGTGTCAGGTAGGGTGGAGGTGATATGGTCCTTGACTAGTCTCTCAAAGCACTTCATGATGACGGAAGTGAGTGCTACGGGGCGGTAGTCGTTTAGCTCAGTTACCTTAGCTTTCTTGGGAACAGGAACAATGGTGGCCCTCTTGAAGCATGTGGGAACAGCAGACTGGTATAGGGATTGATTGAATATGTCCGTAAACACACCGGCCAGCTGGTCTGCGCATGCTCTGAGGGAGCGGCTGGGGATGCCGTCTGGGCCTGCAGCCTTGCGAGGGTTAACACGTTTAAATGTCTTACTCACCTCGGCTGCAGTGAAGGAGAGACTGCATGTTTCCGTTGCAGGCCGTGTCAGTGGCACTGTATTGTCCTCAAAGCGGGCAAAAAAGTTATTTAGTCTGCCTGGGAGCAAGACATCCTGGTCCGTGACTGGGCTGGATTTCATCTTGTAGTCCGTGATTGACTGTAGACCCTGCCACATGCCTCTTGTGTCTGAGCCATTGAATTGAGATTCCACTTTGTCTCTGTACTGACGCTTAGCTTGTTTGATAGCCTTACGGAGGGAATAGCTACACTGTTTGTATTCAGTCATGTTTCCAGTCACCTTGCCCTGATTAAAAGCAGTGGTTCGCGCTTTCAGTTTCACGCGAATGCTGCCATCAATCCACGGTTTCTGGTTAGGGAATGTTTTTATCGTTGCTATGGGAACGACATCTTCGACGCACGTTCTAATGAACTCGCACACCGAATCAGCGTATTCGTCAATATTCCCATCTGACGCAATACGAAACATGTCCCAGTCCACGTGATGGAAGCAGTCTTGGAGTGTAGAGTCAGCTTGGTCTGACCAGCGTTGGACAGACCTCAGCGTGGGAGCCTCTTGTTTTAATTTCTGTCTGTAGGCAGGGATCAGCAAAATGGAGTCGTGGTCAGCTTTTCCGAAAGGGGGGCGGGGCAGGGCCTTATATGCGTCGCGGAAGTTAGAGTAACAATGATCCAAGGCAGGCAGAACAGTTGAAACTGGAGCAGCAGCATGACCAGATGGACTGGGGACAGCCAGGAGTCATCAGGCCAGGTAGAGAGAGAGACTGTTTATTTATTGTTTATTTCACTTTTGTATATTATCTACCTCACTTGCTTTGGCAATGTTAACACATGTTTCCCATGACAATAAAGCCCTTGAATTGAATTGAGAGAGAGAGAGAGACACCTGATAAGCCAGGAGAAATACTCCAGATATAACAGACTAACCCCAGACTCCAGGCATACAAACTATTGTAGCATAGATACTGGAGACTGAGACAGGAGGGGTCAGGAGGGGTCGGGAGACACTGTGGCCCCGTCCGACGATACCCGCAGACAGGGCCAACCAGGAAGGATATAACCGACCCACTTTGCCAAAGCTCAGCCCCCACACCACTAGAGGGATATCTTCAAACCACCAACGTACTGCCCTGAGACAAGGCTGAGTATAGACCCCACACCACTAGAGGGATATCAACAGACCCCTAACTTACTACCCTGAGACAAGGTCGAGTATAGACCCCACACCACTAGAGGGATATCAACAGACCCCTAACTTACTACCCTGAGACAAGGTTGAATATAGCCTGCAAAAATCTCCTCCACTGCACGAGCCTGGGGGGGTGCAAAACTGGACAGGAAGATCACGTGTGTGTGTGTGTGTGATGCTTTGAAAGACGCAGGCTTTGATACGAGATTAGAGAGAAGGAGCTGCCCAGGGGCACGTGTGTGTTTTCAGAGAAAGCAAGCCTCTGGTAGGCAGTATGGAGAGGTGTTGTATGTACCTGCAGGGAACACCACCGTAATAAAACCGAGGCAGAGAGTGTAGCTCATATGATTCCTGAGTATGAATCTGAGAGTTATGCTGGTTTAAATTGAGCCAGAGCTTCTGAGAGTAGCTCACAGATACAATATATTTACTAGGACGTTACGGCTCGTGAAGGCCAATTTAATTTGGCACGTGCTTGGTAACCAACAGGACTAATAGTGACATGCTTGGTAACCAACAGGACTAATAGTGACATGCTTGGTAACCAACAGGACTAATAGTGACATGCTTGGTAACCAACAGGACTAATAGTGACATGCTTGGTAACCAACAGGACTAATAGTGACATGCTTGGTAACCAACAGGACTAATAGTGACATGCTTGGTAACCAACAGGACTAATAGTGACATGCTTGGTAACCAACAGGACTAATAGTGACATGCTTGGTAACCAACAGGACTAATAGTGACATGCTTGGTAACCAACAGGACTAATAGTGACATGCTTGGTAACCAAAAGGACTAATAGTGACATGCTTGGTAACCAACAGGACTAATAGTGACATGCTTACTTTTCCTCGCCCACTCTACTCCCCCTTCTCTCCCACTCTCCCCCTGTCCTCTCTCTCCTCCTTCCTCGTCCACTCTACTCACTCTACTCCCCCTTTTCCCCAACTCTATTCCCCCTTCTCCCCCACTCCCCCTCCTCTCTCTCCCCCTTCCTCGCCCACTCTACTCCCCCTTTTCCCCCACTATACTCCTCTCCCCCTCCTCGCCCACTCTACTCCCCCTTCTCCCCCACTCTACTCCTCTCTAACCTCCTCGCCCACTCTACTCCCCCTTCTCCCCCACTCTACTCCTCTCCCCCTCCTCGCCCACTCTACTCCCCGCTCCTCCCCCACTCTACTCCTCTCCCCCTCCTCGCCCACTCTACTCCTCTCCCCCTCCTCGCCCACTCTACTCCCCCTCCTCCCCCACTCTACTCCTCTCACCCTCCTCGCCCTCTCTACTCCCCCTCCTCCCCCACTCTACTCCTCTCCCCCTCCTCGCCCACTCTACTCCTCTCCCCCCTCCTCGCCCACTCTACTCCCCCTCCTCCCCCACTCTACTCCTCTCACCCTCCTCGCCCACTCTACTCCCCCTCCTCCCCCACTCTACTCCTAGTGGTTAGAGAGAATCACCTGGACACATTCACTAACCTCTGGGCTACAGAGAGAGATGGTAGGTGTGTTACAGGGAATCATGGCTGCTGCCGTCTCTGGCTCTGAGTCAATATGTTGTTAATGATCAGACACACCTGTAATTAAAGACATGAGAGGGAGAGAAGAAAGAGCAAGAGAGATACATGTAATTATATTATTATTATTATTATTATGTAATTACTAACTAAAATAAATGGAAGAAATAGTCCTGTAAAGGGAAATAAATCCTTAAACTCTTTCATCTCTTCGCTCTCCCTCTTTGGTGTTCTGCAATCCTCACAAAAAGCCACTCCCTTGGGGCAATTCTCACAAAGCAACTTCCGCCCGGTAACAAGAGATATTTATGCTGGGGGTAGACAAATAAATGGGGTGGAAGGTGTGTGTATGTGTTTTAAACGTTGTGTTGTAAATGTTGTGTTTTAAATGTTGTGTTTTAAATGTTGTGTTTTAAACGTTGTGTTTTAAACGTTGTGTTTGTGTTTTAAACGTTGTGTTTTAAACGTTGTGTTTTAAACGTTGTGGTTGTGTTTTAAATGTTGTGTTTTAAACGTTGTGTTTTAAACGTTGTGGTTGTGTTTTAAACGTTGTGTTTTAAATGTTGTGTTTTAAATGTTGTGTTTTAAACGTTGTTTGTGTTTTAAACGTTGTTTGTGTTTTAAACGTTGTTTGTGTTTTAAATGTTGTGTTTTAAATGTTGTGTTTTAAACGTTGTGTTTTAAACGTTGTGTTTGTGGATCAGTCTCTCCTTCCTTCTCTCTAACTCTCCCTTCCTCTCTCTTTCATTTCCCTCTTTCTCTCTCTCTTTCTCTCTCTAACTCTCCCTTCCTCTATCCCTCTTTCTCTCTCTCTCTCTCTAACTGTCATGTTTGTCATTTATTATCATGTCTTGTCCCTGTGCTCCCCATGCTATTCGTTTCCCTCTGCTGGTCTTATTTGGTTCTTTCCCTCCTTCTATCCCTCTCTCTCCCCCTCCCTCTCTCACTCTCTCGCTCTCTCTTCTCTCTATCGTTCCGTTCCTGCTCCCAGCTGTTCCTATTCCCCTAATCATCATTTAGTCTTCCCACACCTGTTCCCGATCCTTTCCCCTGATTAGAGTCCCTATTTATTCCTTTGTGATCCGTTCCTGTCCCGTCGGTTCCTTGTTTTGTATTCACCATGCTGTGATTGTGTTTCGCCCTGTCCTGTCGTGTTTTTGCCTTCATCAGATGCTGCGTGTGAGCAGGTGGCTCTATCAACTACGGCCTGCGCCTACCCGGCGACCTGCAGTCTGTGGCCGCTTCTCTAGTTATTCCCCTCTACAGACTAGAGGATTTTTGTTATTCCCTGTTTGGATTTAAATAAACTCTGTTTCTGTTAAGTCGCTTTTGGGTCCTCTTTCACCCGCATGACAGAAGGAACCGACCAAGGAATGGACCCAGCGACTTCAGACGCTCGTTACACTGCCGTCGAGATCCAAGGAGCCATGCTCGGCAGACACGAGCAGGAATTGTCTGCTGCTCGCCATGCCGTGGAGAACCTGGCCGCTCAGGTTTCCGACCTCTCTGGACAGTTCCAGAGTCTACGTCTCGTGCCACCTGTTACTTCCTGGCCTGCCGAGCCTCCAGAACCTAGGGTTAATAACCCACCTTGCTACTCCGGGCAGCCCACTGAGTGCCGCTCCTTTCTCACGCAGTGTGAGATTGTGTTCTCTCTCCAACCCAACACATACTCTAGAGAGAGAGCTCGGGTTGCTTACGTCATTTCACTCCTTACTGGCCGGGCTCGAGAATGGGGCACAGCTATCTGGGAGGCAAGGGCTGATTGCTCTAACAAATTCCAGAACTTTAAAGAGGAGATGATTCGGGTTTTTGACCGTTCAGTTTTTGGTGGGGAGGCTTCTAGGGCCCTGGCTTCCTTATGCCAAGGGGAACGGTCCATAACGGATTATTCCATTGAGTTTCGCACTCTTGCTGCCTCTAGTGAGTGGAACGAGCCGGCGCTGCTCGCTCGTTTTCTGGAGGGACTCCACGCAGTGGTTAAGGATGAGATTCTCTCCCGGGAGGTTCCTTCAGATGTGGACTCTTTGATTGCTCTCGCCATCCGCATAGAACGACGGGTAGATCTTCGTCACCGGGCTCGTGGAAGAGAGCTCGCATCAACGGTGTTTCCCTGCTCCGCATCGCAACCATCTCCCTCCTCTGGCTTTGAGACTGAGCCCATGCAGCTGGGAGGGATTCGCATCTCGAATAAGGAGAGGATCACCAACCGCCTGTGCCTCTATTGCGGAGTTGCTGGACATTTTGTTAATTCATGTCCAGTAAAAGCCAGAGCTCATCTGTAAGCGGAGGGCTACAGGTGAGCGCAACTACTCAAGTCTCTCCATCAAGGTCCTGTACTACTTTGTCGGTCCACCTACGCTGGACCGGTTCGGGTGCTACATGTAGTGCCTTGATAGACTCTGGGGCTGAGGGTTGTTTCATGGACGAAGCATGGGTTCGGAAACATGACATTCCTTTCAGAGAGTTAGATAAGCCTACGCCCATGTTCGCCTTAGATGGTAGTCATCTTCCCAGTATCAGATTTGAGACACTACCTTTAACCCTCACAGTATCTGGTAACCACAGTGAGACTATTTCTTTTTTGATTTTCCGTTCACCGTTTACACCTGTTGTTTTGGGTCATCCCTGGCTAGTATGTCATAATCCTTCTATTAATTGGTCTAGTAATTCTATCCTATCCTGGAACGTTTCTTGTCATGTGAAGTGTTTAATGTCTGCCATCCCTCCCGTTTCTTCTGTCCCTACTTCTCAGGAGGAACCTGGCGATTTGACAGGAGTGCCGGAGGAATATCATGATCTGCGCACGGTCTTCAGTCGGTCCCGAGCCAACTCCCTTCCTCCTCACCGGTCGTATGATTGTAGTATTGATCTCCTTCCGGGGACCACTCCTCCTCGAGGTAGACTATACTCTCTGTCGGCTCCCGAACGTAAGGCTCTCGAGGATTATTTGTCTGTGTCTCTTGACGCCGGTACCATAGTGCCTTCTTCTTCTCCGGCCGGGGCGGGGTTCTTTTTGTTAAGAAGAAGGACGGTACTCTGCGCCCTGCGTGGATTATCGAGGGCTGAATGACATAACGGTTAAGAATCGTTATCCGCTTCCCCTTATGTCATCAGCCTTCGAGATTCTGCAGGGAGCCAGGTGCTTTACTAAGTTGGACCTTCGTAACGCTTACCATCTCGTGCGCATCAGAGAGGGGGACGAGTGGAAAACGGCGTTTAACACTCCGTTAGGGCATTTTGAGTACCGGGTTCTGCCGTTCGGTCTCGCCAATGCGCCAGCTGTTTTTCAGGCATTAGTTAATGATGTTCTGAGAGACATGCTGAACATTTTTGTTTTTGTCTATCTTGACGATATCCTGATTTTTCTCCGTCACTCGAGATTCATGTTCAGCACGTTCGACGTGTTCTACAGCGCCTTTTAGAGAATTGTCTCTACGTAAAGGCTGAGAAGTGCTCTTTTCATGTCTCCTCCGTTACTTTTCTCGGTTCCGTTATTTCCGCTGAAGGCATTCAGATGGATTCCGCTAAGGTCCAAGCTGTCAGTGATTGGCCCGTTCCAAGGTCACGTGTCGAGTTGCAGCGCTTTTTAGGTTTCGCTAATTTCTATCGGCGTTTCATTCGTAATTTCGGTCAAGTTGCTGCCCCTCTCACAGCTCTTACTTCTGTCAAGACGTGTTTTAAGTGGTCCGGTTCCGCCCAGGGAGCTTTTGATCTTCTAAAAGAACGTTTTACGTCCGCTCCTATCCTCGTTACTCCTGACGTCACTAGACAATTCATTGTCGAGGTTGACGCTTCAGAGGTAGGCGTGGGAGCCATTCTATCCCAGCGCTTCCAGTCTGACGATAAGGTTCATCCTTGCGCTTATTTTTCTCATCGCCTGTCGCCATCTGAGCGCAACTATGATGTGGGTAACCGTGAACTGCTCGCCATCCGCTTAGCCCTAGGCGAATGGCGACAGTGGTTGGAGGGGGCGACCGTTCCTTTTGTCGTTTGGACAGACCATAAGAACCTTGAGTACATCCGTTCTGCCAAACGACTTAATGCCCGTCAAGCTCGTTGGGCGTTGTTTTTCGCTCGTTTCGAGTTTGTGATTTCTTACCGTCCGGGTAGCAAGAACACCAAGCCTGATGCCTTATCCCGTCTGTTTAGTTCTTCTGTGGCTTCTACTGATCCCGAGGGGATTCTTCCTTATGGGCGTGTTGTCGGGTTAACAGTCTGGGGAATTGAAAGACAGGTTAAGCAAGCACTCACGCACACTGCGTCGCCGCGCGCTTGTCCTAGTAACCTCCTTTTCGTTCCTGTTTCCACTCGTCTGGCTGTTCTTCAGTGGGCTCACTCTGCCAAGTTAGCTGGTCATCCCGGTGTTCGAGGCACTCTTGCGTCTATTCGCCAGCGCTTTTGGTGGCCGACTCAGGAGCGTGACACGCGCCGTTTCGTGGCTGCTTGTTCGGACTGCGCGCAGACTAAGTCGGGTAACTCTCCTCCTGCCGGTCGTCTCAGACCGCTCCCCATTCCTTCTCGACCATGGTCTCACATTGCCTTAGACTTCATTACCGGTCTGCCTTTGTCTGCGGGGAAGACTGTGATTCTGACGGTTGTCGATAGGTTCTCTAAGGCGGCACATTTCATTCCCTCGCTAAACTTCCTTCCGCTAAGGAGACGGCACAAATCATTATTGAGAATGTATTCAGAATTCATGGCCTCCCGTTAGACGCCGTTTCAGACAGAGGCCCGCAATTCACGTCACAGTTTTGGAGGGAGTTCTGTCGTTTGATTGGTGCGTCCGTCAGTCTCTCTTCCGGGTTTCATCCCCAGTCTAACGGTCAAGCAGAGAGGGCCAATCAGACGATTGGTCGCATACTACGCAGCCTTTCTTTCAGAAACCCTGCGTCTTGGGCAGAACAGCTCCCCTGGGCAGAATACGCTCACAATTCGCTTCCTTCGTCTGCTACCGGGTTATCTCCGTTTCAGAGTAGTCTGGGTTACCAGCCTCCTCTGTTCTCATCCCAGCTTGCCGAGTCCAGCGTTCCCTCCGCTCAAGCGTTTGTCCAACGTTGTGAGCGCACCTGGAGGAGGGTGAGGTCTGCACTTTGCCGTTACAGGGCACAGACGGTGAGAGCCGCCAATAAACGCAGGATTAAGAGTCCAAGGTATTGTTGCGGCCAGAGAGTGTGGCTTTCCACTCGCAACCTTCCTCTTACGACAGCTTCTCGTAAGTTGACTCCGCGGTTCATTGGTCCGTTCCGTGTCTCCCAGGTCGTCAATCCTGTCGCTGTGCGACTGCTTCTTCCGCGACATCTTCGTCGCGTCCATCCTGTCTTCCATGTCTCCTGTGTTAAGCCCTTTCTTCGCACCCCGTTCGTCTTCCCTCCCCCTCCCGTCCTTGTCGAGCGCACCTATTTACAAGGTACATAAGATCATGGACATGCGTTCTCGGGACGGGGTCACCAATACCTAGTGGATTGGGAGGGTTACGGTCCTGAGGAGAGGAGTTGGGTTCCGTCTCGGGACGTGCTGGACCGTTCACTCATCGATGATTTCCTCCGTTGCCGCCAGGATTCCTCCTCGAGTGCGCCAGGAGGCGCTCGGTGAGTGGGGGGTACTGTCATGTTTGTCATTTATTATCATGTCTTGTCCCTGTGCTCCCCATGCTATTCGTTTCCCTCTGCTGGTCTTATTTGGTTCTTTCCCTCCTTCTATCCCTCTCTCTCCCCCTCCCTCTCTCACTCTCTCGCTCTCTCTTCTCTCTATCGTTCCGTTCCTGCTCCCAGCTGTTCCTATTCCCCTAATCATCATTTAGTCTTCCCACACCTGTTCCCGATCCTTTCCCCTGATTAGAGTCCCTATTTATTCCTTTGTGATCCGTTCCTGTCCCGTCGGTTCCTTGTTTTGTATTCACCATGCTGTGATTGTGTTTCGCCCTGTCCTGTCGTGTTTTTGCCTTCATCAGATGCTGCGTGTGAGCAGGTGGCTCTATCAACTACGGCCTGCGCCTACCCGGCGACCTGCAGTCTGTGGCCGCTTCTCTAGTTATTCCCTCTACAGACTAGAGGATTTTTGTTATTCCCTGTTTGGATTTAAATAAACTCTGTTTCTGTTAAGTCGCTTTTGGGTCCTCTTTCACCCGCATGACACTAACCCCTTCTTCATTTCCTCTTTCTCTCTCTCTAACTCTCCCTTCCTCTATCCCTCTTTCTCTCTCTCTCTCTCTCTCTCTCTAACTCTCCCTTCCTCTATCCCTCTTTCTTTCTCTCTCTCTCCCTAACTCTCCCTTCCTCTCTCTTTCATTTCCTCTCTCTCTCCCTCTCTAACTCTCCCTTCCTCTATCCCTCTTTCTCTCTCTCTCTCTTTCTCTAACTCTCCCTTCCTCTATCCCTCTTTCTCTCTCTCTCTCTCTCTCTAACCCCCTTCTTCATTTCCCTCTTTCTTCTCTCTCTCTCTAACTCTCCCTTCCTCTATCCCTCTTTCTCTCTCACTCTCTCTAACTCTCCCTTCCTCTATCCCCTCTCTCTCTCTCTCTCTCTCTCTCTCTAACTCTCCCTTCCTCTATCCCTCTTTCTTTCTCTCTCTCTCTCTAACTCTCCCTTCCTCTATCCCTCATTTCCCTCAATTTATCTCTCTCTAACCCCCTTCTTCATTTCCTCTTTCTTTTCTCTCTCTCTCTAACCCCTTTCTTCATTTCCCCTCTTTCTTTCTCTCTCTCTCTAACCCCTTCTTCATTTCCCTCTTCCTTTTCTCTCTCTCTCTAACCCCCTTCCTCATTTCCCTCTTTCTCTTTCTCTCTAACTCTAACTCTGCCTTCTTCTCACCCTTTCCATATCTCTCTTTCTCTCTTCCATTCTTTTTAACTTCCTCTCCCTTCACCTCCCTTCTTATATCTTAGTGCTTTCACACAGGAATCACGGTATGTTGTCTGTAAAAACATGTTTCTTTCAAAGAGCCCTATTGTTACCTCAGTTTCACTAGCCTTTTATATAGCTGTTCCTTTTACCGGGGAAGGAGCAAGAGACATTCAACTTTGACCCTGTTGTCGGAACCGTTGTCATGGTATCCTGACAGCTGCATGTTCTTAATTCAGGTGTTCCACTGCTTTTGTTTTTTCACATTTCACTTCAACAGGAAGTTAGCAGCCTGCCGTAGTCTACCTGGAAGTTAGCAGCCTGCCGTAGCCCACCTGGAAGTTAGCAGCCTGCCGTAGCCTACCAGGAGGTTAGCAGCCTGCCGTAGCCTACCAGGAAGTTAGCAGCCTGCCGTAGCCTACCTGGAAGTTAGCAGCCTGCCGTAGCCTACCTGAAAGTTAGCAGCCTGCCGTAGCCTACCTGGAAGTTAGCAGCCTGCCGTAGCCTACCTGGAAGTTAGCAGCCTGCCGTAGCCTACCAGGAAGTTAGCAGCCTGCCGTAGCCTACCTGGAAGTTAGCAGCCTGCCGTAGCCTACCTGAAAGTTAGCAGCCTGCCGTAGCCTACCTGAAAGTTAGCAGCCTGCCGTAGCCTACCTGGAAGTTAGCAGCCTGCCGTAGCCTACCTGGAAATCATTTGTAAATAATTGCCATGTATTTTCCTGTTATGGTCAATAAATAGTTGTCTACTCAAAATGTTGGTTAGAGTGGAGAGGTGGCAGGGTAGCCTAGTGGTTAGAGTGTAGAGGCGGCAGGGTAGCCTAGTGGTTAGAGTGTAGAGGCGGCAGGGTAGCCTAGTGGTTAGAGTGTAGAGGCGGCAGGGTAGCCTAGTGGTTAGAGTGTAGAGGCGGCAGGGTAGCCTAGTGGTTAGAGTGTAGAGGCGGCAGGGTAGCCTAGTGGTTAGAGTGTAGAGGAGGCAGGGTAGCTTAGTGGTTAGAGTGGAGGGGCGGCAGGGTAGCCTAGTGGTTAGAGTGTAGAGGAGGCAGGGTAGCTTAGTGGTTAGAGTGGAGGGGCGGCAGGGTAGCCTAGTGGTTAGAGTGTAGAGGTGGCAGGGTAGCCTAGTGGTTAGAGTGTAGAGGAGGCAGGGTAGCCTAGTGGTTAGAGTGTAGAGGAGGCAGGGTAGCCTAGTGGTTAGAGTGTAGAGGAGGCAGGGTAGCCTAGTGGTTAGAGTGTAGAGGAGGCAGGGTAGCCTAGTGGTTAGAGTGTAGAGGGGGCAGGTAGCCTAGTGGTTAGAGTGTAGAGGAGGCAGGGTAGCCTAGTGGTTAGAGTGTAGAGGAGGCAGGGTAGCCTAGTGGTTAGAGTGTAGAGGTGGCAGGGTAGCCTAGTGGTTAGAGTGTAGAGGAGGCAGGGTAGCCTAGTGGTTAGAGTGTAGAGGGGGCAGGTAGCCTAGTGGTTAGAGTGTAGAGGAGGCAGGGTAGCCTAGTGGTTAGAGTGTAGAGGGGGCAGGTAGCCTAGTGGTTAGAGTGTAGAGGAGGCAGGGTAGCCTAGTGGTTAGAGTGTAGAGGAGGCAGGGTAGCCTAGTGGTTAGAGTGGAGGGGCGGCAGGGTAGCCTAGTGGTTAGAGTGGAGGGGCGGCAGGGTAGCCTAGTGGTTAGAGTGGAGGGGCGGCAGGGTAGCCTAGTGGTTAGAGTGTAGAGGAGGCAGGGTAGCCTAGTGGTTAGAGGGAGGGGCGGCAGGGTAGCCTAGTGGTTAGAGTGTAGAGGCGGCAGGGTAGCCTAGTGGTTAGAGTGTAGAGGCGGCAGGGTAGCCTAGTGGTTAGAGTGTAGAGGAGGCAGGGTAGCTTAGTGGTTAGAGTGGAGGGGCGGCAGGGTAGCCTAGTGGTTAGAGTGTAGAGGAGGCAGGGTAGCTTAGTGGTTAGAGTGGAGGGGCGGCAGGGTAGCCTAGTGGTTAGAGTGTAGAGGTGGCAGGGTAGCCTAGTGGTTAGAGTGTAGAGGAGGCAGGGTAGCCTAGTGGTTAGAGTGTAGAGGAGGCAGGGTAGCCTAGTGGTTAGAGTGTAGAGGAGGCAGGGTAGCCTAGTGGTTAGAGTGTAGAGGAGGCAGGGTAGCCTAGTGGTTAGAGTGTAGAGGGGGCAGGTAGCCTAGTGGTTAGAGTGTAGAGGAGGCAGGGTAGCCTAGTGGTTAGAGTGTAGAGGAGGCAGGGTAGCCTAGTGGTTAGAGTGTAGAGGTGGCAGGGTAGCCTAGTGGTTAGAGTGTAGAGGAGGCAGGGTAGCCTAGTGGTTAGAGTGTAGAGGGGGCAGGTAGCCTAGTGGTTAGAGTGTAGAGGAGGCAGGGTAGCCTAGTGGTTAGAGTGTAGAGGGGGCAGGTAGCCTAGTGGTTAGAGTGTAGAGGAGGCAGGGTAGCCTAGTGGTTAGAGTGTAGAGGAGGCAGGGTAGCCTAGTGGTTAGAGTGGAGGGGCGGCAGGGTAGCCTAGTGGTTAGAGTGGAGGGGCGGCAGGGTAGCCTAGTGGTTAGAGTGGAGGGGCGGCAGGGTAGCCTAGTGGTTAGAGTGTAGAGGAGGCAGGGTAGCCTAGTGGTTAGAGTGGAGGGGCGGCAGGGTAGCCTAGTGGTTAGAGTGTAGAGGTGGCAGGGTAGCCTAGTGGTTAGAGTGGAGGGGCGGCAGGGTAGCCTAGTGGTTAGAGTGTAGGGGCGGCAGGGTAGCCTAGTGGTTAGAGCGTTGGACTAGTAACCGGAAGGTTGCAAGTTCAAACCCCCCAGCTGACAAGGTACAAATCTGTTGTTCTGCTCCTGAACAGGCAGTTAACCCACTGTTCCTAGACCAGTTAACCCACTGTTCCTAGACCAGTTAACCCACTGTTCCTAGACCAGTTAACCCACTGTTCCTAGACCAGTTAACCCACTGTTCCTAGACCAGTTAACCCACTGTTCCTAGACCAGTTAACCCACTGTTCCTAGACCAGTTAACCCACTGTTCCTAGGCCGTCATTGAAAATAAGAATTTGTTCTTAACGGACTTTTTTATAAAGGTAAAAAAAATATTTAAAAAATGTATTTCCTAAATATAAGGCCCTTTAAACACTTGCTTTTCAAAGTCAAGAAGAAAAGACGAAATGCAAGGCTAAATGCCAGTATACATTCCCCCAGGCTAAATGCCAGTATACATTCCCCCAGGCTAAATGCCAGTATAAATTCCCCCAGGCTAAATGCCAGTATACATTCCCCCAGGCTAATTGCCAGTGTTCATTCCCCCAGGCTAAATGCCAGTATACATTCCCCCAGGCTAAATGCCAGTATAAATTCCCCCAGGCTAAATGCCAGTGTTCATTCCCCAGGCTAAATGCCAGTATACATTCCCCAGGCTAAATGCCAGTATAAATTCCCCCAGGCTAAATGCCAGTATACATTCCCCCAGGCTAAATGCCAGTATAAATTCCCCCAGGCTAAATGCCAGTATACATTCCCCCAGGCTAAATGCCAGTATACATTCCCCCAGGCTAAATGCCAGTATACATTCCCCCAGGCTAAATGCCAGTATAAATTCCCCCAGGCTAAATGCCAGTATACATTCCCCCAGGCTAAATGCCAGTGTTCATTCCCCCAGGCTAAATGCCAGTATAAATTCCCCCAGGCTAAATGCCAGTATACATTCCCCCAGGCTAAATGCCAGTATAATTTCCCCCAGGCTAAATGCCAGTATACATTCCCCCAGTCTAAATGCCAGTGTTCATTCCCCCAGGCTAAATGCCAGTATAAATTCCCCCAGGCTAAATGCCAGTATACATTCCCCCAGGCTAAATGCCAGTGTTCATTCCCCCAGGCTAAATGCCAGTATACATTCCCCCAGGCTAAATGCCAGTATAATTTCCCCCAGGCTAAATGCCAGTATACATTCCCCCAGTCTAAATGCCAGTGTTCATTCCCCCAGGCTAAATGCCAGTATAAATTCCCCAGGCTAAATGCCAGTATACATTCCCCCAGGCTAAATGCCAGTGTTCATTCCCCCAGGCTAAATGCCAGTATACATTCCCCCAGGCTAAATGCCAGTATACATTCCCCCAGGCTAAATGCCAGTGTTCATTCCCCCAGGCTAAATGCCAGTATACATTCCCCAGGCTAAATGCATTTATGTGCCAATAGGAAGGAATAGCTCAAGGACAGAACTACAGACATTTAAATGGAGAGGATAAATGTATTTAAAGCTATGTGATTGACAAGTACAAGTTTGATGTCAGACAACAATAGAATGTTTATGATTTAGTGCCAAAGACGGTAAGATGAAAGGCGCCATTAACACAGGGGGCGGGACTTTAAAACACACCAATCATGACCCATTAACACAGGGGGCGGGACTTTAAAACACACCAATCATGACCCATTAACACAGGGGGCGGGACTTTAAAACACACCAATCATGACCCATTAACACAGGGGGCGGGACTTTAAAACACACCAATCATGACCCATTAACACAGGGGGCGGGACTTTAAAACACACCAATCATGACCCATTAACACAGGGGGCGGGACTTTAAAACACACCAATCATGACCCATTAACACAGGGGGCGGGACTTTAAAACACACCAATCATGACCCATTAACACATCTCACGTCTCTCTGTCTCCCCTCAATTCCTCTTCCTTTCTTCTCTCTCTTTCTTTCTCCCTCTAATTCTGCCTTCTTCTCCTACTTTCCTCTCTCTCTCTGTCTCCCCTCAATTCCTCTTCCTTCTCTCTTTCTTTCTCCCTCTAATTCTGCCTTCTCCTACTTTCCCTCTCTCTCTCTCTGTCTCCCCTCAATTCCTCTTCCTTCTCTCTCTCTCTTTCTCCCTCTAATTCTGCCTTCTTCTCCTACTTTCCCTCTCTCTGTCTCCCCTCAATTCCTCTTCCTTCTCTCTCTCTCCCTCTCCCTCTAATTCTGCCTTCTTCTCCTACTTTCCCTCTCTCTCTCTGTCTCCCCTCAATTCCTCTTCCTTCCTTCTCTCTCTTTCTTTCTCCCTCTAATTCTGCCTTCTCCTACTTTCCCTCTCTCTCTCTGCTTCCCTTCAATTCCTCTTCCTTTCTTCTCTCTCTTTCTTTCTCCCTCTAATTCTGCCTTCTTCTCCTACTTTCCCTCTCTCTCTCTCTGTCTCCCCTCAATTCCTCTTCCTTCTCTCTCTCTCTTTCTCCCTCTAATTCTGCCTTCTTCTCCTACTTTCCCTCTCTCTGTCTCCCCTCAATTCCTCTTCCTTCTCTCTCTCTCCCTCTCCCTCTAATTCTGCCTTCTTCTCCTACTTTCCCTCTCTCTCTGTCTCCCCTCAATTCCTCTTCCTTCTCTCTCTCTCCCTCTCCCTCTAATTCTGCCTTCTCCTACTTTCCCTCTCTCTCTCTGTCTCCCCTCAATTCCTCTTCCTTCCTTCTCTCTCTTTCTTTCTCCCTCTAATTCTGCCTTCTTCTCCTACTTTCCCTCTCTCTCTCTCTGTCTCCCCTCAATTCCTCTTCCTTCTCTCTCTCTCCCTCTCCCTCTAATTCTGCCTTCTTCTCCTACTTTCCCTCTCTCTCTCTGTCTCCCCTCAATTCCTCTTCCTTCCTTCTCTCTCTCTCCCTCTCCCTCTAATTCTGCCTTCTTCTCCTACTTTCCCTCTCTCTCTCTGTCTCCCCTCAATTCCTCTTCCTTCTCTCTCTTTCTTTCTCCCTCTTTTGTGGCTGTGTCCTCTCCGTGTCTCAGCCAGGTGAATGCCTCGTCTCTCTCTCTTTGTGCTAAAGAAAAGCAAGAGAGGAAGAGAGAAAGAGAGAGTGAGTTCAGAAACAAAGGAGTGATGCCTCGCCCAGGATGTCTGGAGTGTGTGAGAGAAAGAGAAGAGAAAAAGCTCAACATTTTCTTTAGAGGAAGAATGAGGGGAGGATGGTATTGTGTCCTCCTTCCTGTGGCATTGTGTGTGTGTGTGTGTGTGTGTGTGTGTGTGTGTGTGTGTGTGTGTGTGTGTGTGTGTGTGTGTGTGTGTGTGTGTGTGTGTGTGTGTGTGTGTGTGTGTGTGTGTGTGTGTGTGTGTGTGTGTGTGTGTGTGTGTGTGTGTGTGTGTGTGTGTGTGTGTGTGTCCTTTCAGACGCTATAGAAGGTAAACACATAGGCTTCTCTTTGACTGCCTTGTCATTGTATTGGAAATATCTTATTTCATCAGAGACTCAGAGATAGAGCATCAGTCTGTCCTGTTATATATATAGAGCATCAGTCTGTCCTGTTATATATATAGAGCATCAGTCTGTCCTGTTATATATATAGAGCATCAGTCTGTCCTGTTATATATATATATATAGAGTATCAGTCTGTCCTGTTATTCATATAGAGCATCAGTCTGTCCTGTTATTCATATAGAGCATCAGTCTGTCCTGTTATTCATATAGAGCATCAGTCTGTCCTGTTATTCATATAGAGCATCAGTCTGTCCTGTTATTCATATAGAGCATCAGTCTGTCCTGTTATTCATATAGAGCATCAGTCTGTCCTGTTATTCATATAGAGCATCAGTCTGTCCTGTTATTCATATAGAGCATCAGTCTGTCCTGTTATTTATGTAGAGCATCAGTCTGTCCTGTTATTCATATAGAGCATCAGTCTGTCCTGTTATATATATAGAGCATCAGTCTGTCCTGTTATTTATGTAGAGCATCAGTTTGTCCTGTTATTCATATAGAGCATCAGTCTGTCCTGTTATATATAGAGAGCATCAGTCTGTCCTGTTATTCATATAGAGCATCAGTCTGTCCTGTTATTCATATAGAGCATCAGTCTGTCCTGTTATTCATATAGAGCATCAGTCTGTCCTGTTATTCATATAGAGCATCAGTCTGTCCTGTTATTCATATAGAGCATCAGTCTGTCCTGTTATATATATAGAGCATCAGTCTGTCCTGTTATTCATATAGAGCATCAGTCTGTCCTGTTATATATATAGAGCATCAGTCTGTCCTGTTATATATAGAGAGCATCAGTCTGTCCTGTTATTCATATAGAGCATCAGTCTGTCCTGTTATATATAGAGAGCATCAGTCTGTCCTGTTATTCATATAGAGCATCAGTCTGTCCTGTTATATATAGAGAGCATCAGTCTGTCCTGTTATTCACATACAGCATCAGTCTGTCCTTGTAATGGGGTGCGTATTGGTGGCAGGGAAGTCAGGCGCAGGAGAACGAAGTTGGTATAAACGGAGTTGTTTAATAAGTGCTCACAAAACGAAAAAATAAATATATATACAAAATAATAAAAGTGCGTACAGAAACGCGTCGCACACCAACACATAACTAACACATACATACAATCAAACAATCACCGACAAGGACATGAGGGGAAACAGAGGGTTAAATACACAACATGTCATTGATGGGATTGGGACCAGGTGTGAAGGAAGACAAGACAAAACCAATGGAAAATGAAAAATGGATCAGTGATGGCTAGAAGGTCTGTGACGTCGACCACCGAACATGGAGAGGGACCGACTTTGGCAAAGTCGTGACTGTACCCCCCCGACGTGCGGCTCCAACAGTATGTCGACACCGACCCCGGGGATGACCCGGAGGGCGAGGCGCAGGGCGATCCGGAAGGAGATGGTGGAACTCTCACAGCATAGAAGGATCCAACACGTCCTCAACCGGAACCCAGCATCTCTCCTCCGGACCCCTCCCAGTCCACGAGGTTCTGAAGGCCCCTCGCCCGACGTCTCGAATCCAATATGGAACGAACAGAGTACGCCAAGGCCCCCTAGATTTCCAGAGGGGGCGGAGGAACCTCCCACACCTCAGATTCCTGGAGCACCAAAAGCCAGTCAGGGCTTTAAATGGCCCAACAAATTGCGGACCCAGCTTCCGACAGGGCAGGCGGAGGGGCAGGTTTCGGGTCGAGAGCCAGACCCGGTCCGCACTACGGTGACAGTCTGCGCCAACTTTCTGGCGCAGCACGGCGCGCTGAAGGTGAACATGGGTGACGTCCCAGGTTTCCTCCACGCGCCGGAACCAGTCATCCACCGCAGGCGCCTCGGTCTGATTCTGATGCCAAGGAGCCAGAACCGGGCCTCCCGGGTGGCGCAGTGGTTAAGGGCGCTGTACTGCAGCGCCAGCTGCGCCACCAGAGACTCTGGGTTTGCGCCCAGGCTCTGTCGTAACCGGCCGTGACCGGGAGGTCCGTGGGGCGACGCACAATTGGCCTAGCGTCGTCCGGGTTAGGGAGGGTTTGGCCGGTAGGGAAATCCTTGTCTCATCGCGCACCAGCGACTCCTGTGCCGCCAGGCGCAGTGCGCGCTAAACAAGGTTGGCAGGTGCACGGTGTTTCCTCCGACACATTGGTGCGGCTGGCTCCCGGGTTGGATGCGCGCTGTGTTAAGAAGCAGTGCGGCTTGGTTGGGTTGTGTATCGGAGGACGCATGACTTTCAACCTTCGTCTCCTGGGTGCTCTTCGTCAACTGCCTCAGATGGTAGAGGCGCTTTCCCGCCACTCTACCCTCGGGTGGGTGGTCGAAGACTGCCCGGAAACGGCAGGTGAACTCCTCAAACTGGTCCAACACCGCATCTCCCTCTCTCCATACGACGTTGGCCCACTCCAGGGCTTTCCCGGTGAGGCACGAGACAAGGGCGGACACCCTCTCTCCATACGACGTTGGCCCACTCCAGGGCTTTCCCGGTGAGGCACGAGACAAGGGCGGACACCCTCTCTCCATACGACGTTGGCCCACTCCAGGGCTTTCCCGGTGAGGCACGAGACAAGGGCGGACACCCTCTCTCCACACGACGTTGGCCCACTCCAGGGCTTTCCTGGTGAGGCACG
>NC_060175.1:107602475-107634975 GCF_021184085.1 Oncorhynchus gorbuscha | reverse complement strand
GTGGGCCGCGCCGGAAATGCCCAACTCGGAGAGGGTGGAGAGGAGGATCTGATGGTTCACAGTATCGAAGGCAGCCGATAGATCTAGAAGGATGAGAGCAGAGGAGAGAGAGTTAGCTTTAGCAGTGCGGAGCGCCTCCGTGATACAGAGGAGAGCAGTCTCAGTTGAATGACTAGTCTTGAAACCTGACTGATTTGGATCAAGAAGGTCATTCAGAGAGAGATAGCGGGAGAGCTGGCCAAGGACGGCACGTTCAAGAGTTTTGGAGAGAAAAGAAAGAAGGGATACTGGTCTGTAATTGTTGACATCGGAGGGATCGAGTGTAGGTTTTTTCAGAAGGGGTGCAACTCTCGCTCTCTTGAAGACGGAAGGGACATAGCCAGCGGTCAGGGATGAGTTGATGAGCGAGGTGAGGTAAGGGAGAAGGTCTCCGGAAATGGTCTAGAGAAGAGAGGAGGGGATAGTGTCAAGCGGGCAGGTTGTTGGGCGGCCGGTCGTCACAAGACGCGAGATTTCATCTTGAGAGAGAGGGGAGAAAGAGGTCAGAGCACAGGGTAGGGCAGTGTGAGCAGAACCAGCGGTGTCGTTTGACTTAGCAAACGAGGATCGGATGTCGTCGAACTTCTTTTCAAAATGGTTGACGAAGTCATCTGCAGAGAGGGAGGAGGGGGGGGGGAGGATTCAGGAGGGAGGAGAAGGTGGCAAAGAGCTTCCTAGGGTTAGAGGCAGATGCTTGGAATTTAGCGTGGTAGAAAGTAGCTTTAGCAGCAGAGACAGAGGAGGAAAATGTAGAGAGGAGGGAGTGAAAGGATGCCAGGTCCGCAGGAGGCGAGTTTTCCTCCATTTCCGCTCGGCTGCCCGGAGCCCTGTTCTGTGAGCTCGCAATGAGTCATCGAGCCACGGAGCGGGAGGGGAGGACCGAGCCGGCCTGGAGGATAGGGGACATAGAGAGTCAAAGGATGCAGAGAGGGAGGAGAGGAGGGTTGAGGAGGCAGAATCAGGAGATAGGTTGGAGAAGGTTTGAGCGGAGGGAAGAGATGATAGGATGGAAGAGGAGAGAGTAGCGGGGGAGAGAGAGCGAAGGTTGGGACGGCGCGATACCATCCGAGTAGGGGCAGTGTGGGAGGTGTTGGATGAGAGCGAGAGGGAAAAGGATACAAGGTAGTGGTAGGAGACTTGGAGGGGAGTTGCAATGAGGTTAGTGGAAGAACAGCATCTAGTAAAGATGAGGTCGAGCGTATTGCCTGCCTTGTGAGTAGGGGGGAAGGTGAGAGGGTGAGGTCAAAAGAGGAGAGGAGTGGAAAGAAGGAGCCAGAGAGGAAAGAGTCAAAGGTAGACGTGGGGAGGTTAAAGTCGCCCAGAACTGTGAGAGGTGAGCCGTCCTCAGGAAAGGAGCTTATCAAGGCATCAAGCTCATTGATGAACTCTCCGAGGGAACCTGGAGGGCGATAAATGATAAGGATGTTAAGCTTGGGCTGGTAACTGTGACAGCATGGAATTCAAAGGAGGCGATAGACAGATGTGTAAGGGGAGAAAGAGAGAATGACCACTTGGGAGAGATGAGGATCCCGGTGCCACCACCCCGCTGACCAGAAGCTCTCGGGGTGTGCGAGAACACGTGGGCGGACGAAGAGAGAGCAGTAGGAGTAGCAGTGTTGTCTGTGGTGATCCATGTTTCCGTCAGTGCCAAGAAGTCGAGGGACTGGAGGGAGGCATAGGCTGAGATGAACTCTGCCTTGTTGACCGCAGATTGGCAGTTCCAGAGGCTACCGGAGACCTGGAACTCCACGTGGGTCGTGCGCGCTGGGACCACCAGAGTAGGGTGGCCGCGGCCACGCGGTGTGGAGCGTTTGTATGGTCTGTGCAGAGAGGAGAGAACAGGGATAAACAGACACATAGTTGACAGGCTACAGAAGAGGCTACGCTAATGCAAAGGAGATTGGAATGACAAGTAGACTACACGTCTCGAATGTTCAGAAAGTTAAGCTACGTAGCAAGAATCTTATTGACTAAAATTATTAAAATGATACAGTACTGCTGAAGTAGGCCAGCTGGCAGTGGGTGCGTTGTTGACACTACACTAATCAAGTCGTTCCGTTGAGTGTAATAGTTTCTGCAGTGTTGCTATTCGGGGGCTAGCTGGCTAGCTAGCAGTGTTGTTTACGTTACCTTGCGTTAAAAGAACGACAATAGCTGGCTAGCGAACCTAGAAAATCGCTCTAGACTACACAGGAACTGTGAGTTAACTGCCTGTTCAGGGGCAGAACGACAGATTTGTACGTTGTCAGCTCGGGGGTTTGAACTTGCAACTTTCCGGTTACTAGTCCAACGCTCTAACTACTAGGCTACCCTTCCGCCGTTGTGGTTAGTGTCCGTCCTGACATTGGAAGGTTGGGAGTTTAGAAGAGTCATACCAAAGATTGTCAAAATGGGTCCTTATGCGTCTCTGCTTGGCACTCAGCATTAAGGAGATAGATTGGGGGGTGAGGCCCTGTGAAAGACTAGCTTCCTGTACAGGGGTGTTTGTTGTACATCAAGCTGCCTGAAGCTACAGAACCAAGAAATATTCTCCCGAGCGTATGAGCTCTTCTGGCAATCAAAACACCACATCATACTTTAGAACCAAGCCAAGGCAATCACAAAACCACATCATACTTTAAAACCAAGCCAAGGCAATCACAACACCACATCATACTTTAAAACCAAGCCAAGGCAATCACAACACCACATCATACTTTAGAACCAAGCCAAGGCAATCACAACACCACATCATACTTTAGAACCAAGCCAAGGCAATCACAACACCACATCATATTTTAGAACCAAGCCAAGGCAATCACAACACCACATCATACTTTAGAACCAAGCCAAGGCAATCACAAAACCACATCATACTTTAGAACCAAGCCAAGGCAATCACAACACCATATCATACTTTAGAACCAAGCCAAGGCAATCACAACACTACGTCATACTTTAGAACCAAGCCAAGGCAATCACAACACCACATCATACTTTAAAACCAAGCCAAGCCAAGCCAATCACAACACTGATCCACTGATCTGTAATCCCTCTCATTAACTACTTTGATCACTGCGTCTCTTCTACCCTCACCATCACGCACCTCTCAATCAAACAAGTCAATTACCCCTATTACCGCTCCGACAAAGAGTTTACAAGTCTACTCTTCACCAACCATATCAAAGTCACTGTGGCTGGAAACGCCACAATCTGTGTTTAACTTCCTTTATCTTCTATCAGTTTCCTGTCTGTGTGTCTCTGTGTTTAACTACTGTACCTTCTATCAGTCTCCTGTCTGTGTGTCTCTGTGTTTAACTACAGTGCCTTTAACTACAAACTTCTTCACAACAGTATCTAGTACCTGCCTGGTGTGTTCCTTGTTCTTCATGATGCTCTCTGCGCTTTTAACGGACCTCTGAGACTATCACAGTGCAGGTGCATTTATACGGAGACTTGATTACACACAGGTGGATTGTATTTATCATCATTAGTCATTTAGGTCAACATTGGATCATTCAGAGATCCTCACTGAACTTCTGGAGAGAGTTTGCTGCACTGAAAGTAAAGGGGCTGAATAATTTTGCACGCCCAATTTTTCAGTTTTTGATTTGTTAAAAAAGTTTGAAATATCCAATAAATGTCGTTCCACTTCATGATTGTGTCCTACTTGTTGTTGATTCTTCACAAAAAAATACAGTTTTATATCTTTATGTTTGAAGCCTGAAATGTGGCAAAAGGTCGCAAAGTTCAAGGGGCCCGAAAACTTTCGCAAGGCACTGTACCTTCTATCAGTCTCCTGTCTGTGTGTCTCTGTGTTTAACTTCCTTCTATCAGTCTCCTGTCTGTGTGTCTCTGTGTGTCTCTGTGTGTCTCTGTGTTTAACTTCCTTCTATCAGTCTCCTGTCTGTGTGTCTCTGTGTTTAACTTCCTTCTATCAGTCTCCTGTCTGTGTGTCTCTGTGTTTAACTTCCTTCTATCAGTCTCCTGTCTGTGTGTCTCTGTGTGTCTCTGTGTGTCTCTGTATGTCTCTGTGAGTCTCTGTGAGTCTCTGTGTGTCTCTGTGTGTCTCTGTATGTCTCTGTGTGTCTCTGTGTGTTTCTGTGTGTATCTGTGAGTCTCCTGTCTGTGTGTCTCTGTGTTTAACTTCCTTCTATCAGTCTCCTGTCTGTGTGTCTCTGTGTTTAACTTCCTTCTATCAGTCTCCTCTCTGTGAGTCTCTGTGTGTCTCTGTGTGTCTCTGTATGTCTCTGTGTGTCTCTGTGTGTCTCTGTGTGTCTCTGTATGTCTCTGTGTGTCTCTGTGTGTCTCTGTGTGTATCTGTGAGTCTCTGTGAGTCTCTGTGTGTCTCTGTGTGTCTCTGTGTGTCTCTGTATGTCTCTGTGTGTCTCTGTGTGTATCTGTGAGTCTCTGTGAGTCTCTGTGTGTCTCTGTGTGTTCTCCTGCTTTAACCTGTTTATCCTCCTGCTGGGGTTGTTCTGTCATTATTTATAATCACCACTTTCATTGAATCATCTAGAGATTCTCACAGAGGAACTGTGGCTAACATCCCTTTGATTCTCATCGCTATCTCTGTGATGCGTGTTTCTACTGAATCACAAACATCCCAAAAAGCCTGAAAGTTGGCCCTCACAAAACAAACTGTATTTGATCAGCTGTGGAGACTTAGAAGTAGGAACAAGCGTAACATTAAATAGACAAGGAAGATGTGATGTCTAGCTCTGACCCATCTCCTTAGTCTCGTGTCAGATGGTCTCGGGTCTCTCTGGATCTTGTGCAACTCTCTTCTCTCTCTCTCTCTCTCTCTTTCCCCTCTATACCTCTCTCTCTAGCTCTCTCCCTCTTCTCTCTCTTCTTTCTTTCTCTCTCTCTCTCTCTCTCTCTCTCTCTCTCTCTCTCTCTCTCTCTCTCTCTCTCTCTCTCTCTCTCTCTCTCTCTCTCTCTCTCTCTCTCTCTCTCTCTCTCTCTCTCTCTCTTCTCTCTCTCTCTCTCTCTCTCTTCTTTCTTCTCTCTCTTCTCTCTCTCTTCTTTCTCTCTCTCTTCTTTCTCTCTCTCTTCTCTCTCTCTCTCTCTCTCTCTCTCTCTCTCTCTCTCTCTCTCTCTCTCTCTCTCTTCTCTCTCTCTCTCTCTCTCTCTTCTTTCTCTCCTCTCTCTCTCTCTTCTTCCTCTCTCTCTCTCTCTCTCTCTCTCTCTCTCTCTCTTTCCCCTCTATACCTCTCTCTCTACCTCTCTTCCTCTTCTCTCTCTCTCTCTCTCTCTCCTCTCTCTCTCTTTCTCTCTCTACCTCTCTCTCTCTCTCTCTCTCTCTCTCTCTCTCTCTCTCTCTCTCTCTCTCTCTCTCTCTCTCTCTCTCTCTCTCTCTCTCTCTCTCTCTCTCTCTCTCTCTCTCTCTCTCTCTATCTCTATCTCTACTCTCTCTCTACCTCTCTCTCTCTCTCTCTCTCTCTCTCCCTCATTCTGTCCCTCTTTTGTCTCTTCCATCTCCCATCTCTCCCCCTCTCTACCTCTCCCTCTATAACTCTCTCTCACTCTCTGTGTGGTCGAGGCCTGCATCAGATACATCCAGATACTATCAGACGGACACATTAAAGCCTAGCTGAGTACAGAAATGGAGAGTCTGGGAAGCAGGTAGTTCAGTGATAAGATTGTCTAGTGATGTAGAGAAGGACGTTGGACAGAGAGAGATGAGGTTGAGCAGAAGGGTTACAATGTGGCCCATCTGGTGGGACTGGTGGGGCTGGTGGAGGGTGGGGCTGGTGGAGACTGGTGGGGCTGGTGGAGCTGGTGGATCTGGTGGGGCTGGTGGGGCTGGTGCGGCTGGTGGGGCTTGTTGGGACTGGTGGGGCTGGTGGAGACTGGTGGGGCTAGTGGAGACTGGTGGGGCTGGTGGAGCTGGTGGGGCTTGTGCAGGCTGGTGGGGCTGGTGGAGACTGGTGGGGCTGGTGCGGCTGGTGGGGCTTGTTGGGACTGGTGGGGCTGGTGGAGACTGAGGGGCTGGTGGAGCTGGTGGGGCTTGTGCAAGCTGGTGGGGCTGAGACTGGTGGCGCTGGTGGAGACTGGTGGGGCAGGTGGGGCTGGTGGGGCTTGTGGAGACTGGTGGGGCTGGTGGAGCTGGTGGGGCTTGTGCAGGCTGGTGGGGCTGGTGGAGACTGGTGGGGCTGGTGCGGCTGGTGGGGCTTGTTGGGACTGGTGGGGCTGGTGGAGACTGAGGGGCTGGTGGAGCTGGTGGGGCTTGTGCAAGCTGGTGGGGCTGAGACTGGTGGCGCTGGTGGAGACTGGTGGGGCTGGTGGAGCTGGTGGGGCTTGTGCAAGCTGGTGGGGCTGAGACTGGTGGCGCTGGTGGAGACTGGTGGGGCAGGTGGGGCTGGTGGGGCTTGTGGGCTGGTGGGGCTGGTGGAGACTGGTGGGGCTGGTGGGGATTGTGGGCTGGTGGGGCTGGTGGAGACTGGTGGGGCTGGTGGGGCTTGTGGGGCTGGTGGGGCTGGTGAAGACTGGTGGAGACTGGTGGGGCTTGTGGAGACTGGTGGGGCTGGTGGGGTTGGTAGGGCTGGTGGAGGCATGTGGGGCAGGTGGGGCTTGTGGGGCTGGTGGGGCTGGTGGAGACTGGTGGGGCTGATGGGGCAGGTGGGGCTGGTGCAGGCTGGAGGGGCTGTCGTGGCTGATAGGGTTGGTGCAGGCTGGTGGGGCTGGTGGAGACTGGTGGGGCTGGTAGGGCTTGTGGGGCTGGTGGGGACTGATGGGGCTGGTGGAGACTGGTGGAGACTGATGGAGACTGGTGGGGCTGGTGGAGATTGGTGGAAACTGGTGGGGCTGGTGGGGCTTGTGGGGCTGGTTGAGACTGGTGGGGCTGGTGGGGCTTGTGGGGCTGGTGGAGACTGGTGGGGCTTGTGGGGCTGGTGGAGACTGGTGGGGCTTGAGGGGCTTGTGGGGCTGGTGGAGTCTGGTGGGGCTTGTGGGGCTTGTGGGGCTGGTGGAGACTGGTGGGGCTGGTGGGGCTTGTGGGGCTGGTGGAGACTGGTGGGGCTGGTGGAGACTGGTGGGGCTGGTGGAGACTGGTGGGGCTGGTGGGGCTGGTGGAGATTGGTGGAAACTGGTGGGGCTGGTGGGGCTTGTGGGGCTGGTTGAGACTGGTGGGGCTGGTGGGGCTTGTGGGGCTGGTGGAGACTGGTGGGGCTGGTGCAGGCTGGTGAGGCTGGTGGGGCTGGTGCAGGCTGGTGGGGCTGGTGGAGACTGGTGGGGCTGGTAGGGCTTGTGGGGCTGGTGGGGACTGATGGGGCTGGTGGAGACTGGTGGAGACTGATGGAGACTGGTGGGGCTGGTGGAGATTGGTGGAAACTGGTGGGGCTGGTGAGGCTTGTGGTGGGGGGGCTGGTGGGGCTGAGACTGGTGGGGCTGGTGGTGGGGCTTGGGGTGTGGGCTGGTGGAGACTGGTGGGGCTTGTGGGGCTGGTGGAGACTGGTGGGGCTTGTGGGGCTTGGTGGGGCTGGTGGGGCTGGTGGAGTCTGGTGGGGCTTGTGGTGCTTGTGGGGCTGGTGGAGACTGGTGGGGCTGGTGGGGCTTGTGGGGCTGGTGGAGACTGGTGGGGCTGGTGGAGACTGGTGGGGCTGGTGGGGCTGGTGGGGCTGGTGGAGACTTGTGGGGCTGGTAGGGCTGGTGGGGCTGGTGGAGACTGGTGGGGCTGGTGCAGGCTGGTGGGGCTGGTGGGGCTGGTGCAGGCTGGTGGGTCTGGTGGGGCTTGTGGATCTTGTGGGGCTGGTGGAGCTGGTGGGGCTGGTGGAGGCTGGTGGAGACTGGTGGGGCTGGTGGAGATTGGTGGAAACTGGTGGGGCTGGTGGGGCTTGTGGGGCTGGTTGAGACTGGTGGGGCTTGTGGGGCTTGTGGGGCTGGTGGAGACTGGTGGGGCTGGTGGGGCTTGTGGGGCTGGTGGAGACTGGTGGGGCTGGTGGAGACTGGTGGGGCTGGTGGGTCTGGTAGGGCTGGTGGGGCTGGTGGAGACTGGTGGGGCTGGTAGGGCTGTTGGAGACTGGTGGGGCTAGTGGGGCTGATGGAGACTGGTGGGGGTGTGGGGGTGTGGGGTGTGGGGGTGCAGGTGGTGGGTAGGGGTGTTGGGTGGTGGGGTGTGGGGTGGGGTGGGGGTGGGGTGGGGTGGTGGAGACTGATGGGGTGGTGGGGTGTGGAGATTGGTGGAAACTGGTGGGGCTGGTGGGGCTTGTGGGGTGGTTGAGGGTGGGGTGTGGGGGTGTGGGGGTGGTGGGGTGTGGGGCTTGTGGGGTGGTGGGGGTGGGGGGGTGTGGGGCTGTGGGGGGTGGGGGGTGTGGGGGGGTGTGGGGGGTGGGTGTGGGGTGGTGGGGTGTGGGGTGTAGGGGTGTAGGGGTGTGGGGGGTGACTGGTGGGGTGTGGGGTGTGGGGTGTAGGGGTGTAGGGGTGTGGGGTGTAGGGGTGTGGGGTGTGGGGTGTAGGGGTGTGGGGTGTGGGGTGTGGGGTGTGGGGTGTAGGGGTGTGGGGGTGGGGTGTGGGGTGTGGGGTGTGGAGACTGGTGGGGTGTAGGGGTAGGGGTGTGGGGTGTGGAGGGGTGTGGGGTGTGGGGGGGTGTGTGGGGGGGGTGTGGGGTGTAGGGGTGTAGGGGGTGGGTGGGGTGTAGGGGTGTGGGGTGTGGGGTGTGGGGTGGGTGGGGTGTAGGGGTGTAGGGGTGTGGGGTGTAGGGGTGTGGGGTGTAGGGGTGTAGGGGTGTGGGGTGTAGGGGTGTGGGGTGTAGGGGTGTGGGGTGTGGGGTGTGGGGTGTGTGGGGTGTAGGGGTGTAGGGGGTGGGGTGGGGTGTAGGGGTGTGGGGTGTAGGGGTGTAGGGGTGTGGGGTGTAGGGGGGGGTGTAGGGGTGTAGGGGTGTAGGGTGTAGGGGTGGGGGTAGGGGTGTAGGGGTGTGGGGTGTAGGGGTGTGGGGTGTAGGGGTGTAGGGGTGGGGTGTAGGGGTGTGGGGTGTAGGGGTGTGGGGTGTAGGGGTGTAGGGTGTGGGGTGTGGGGTGTGGGGTGTAGGGGTGTGGGGTGTAGGGGTGTGGGGTGTAGGGGTGGGTGTAGGGGTGTAGGGGTGTGTGGGGTGTGGGGTGTAGGGGTGTGGGGTGTGGGGTGTAGGGGTGTAGGGGTGTAGGGGGTGTGGGGTGTGGGGTGTAGGGGTGGGTGTGGGGTGTAGGGGTGTAGGGGTGTGGGGGGGTGTGGGGGTGTAGGGGTGTAGGGGGGGTGTAGGGGTGTAGGGGTGTAGGGGTGTAGGGGTGTAGGGGTGTAGGGGTGTAGGGGTGTAGGGGTGTGGGGTGTAGGGGGGTGTAGGGGTGTAGGGGTGGGGGTGTAGGGGGTGTAGGGGTGTAGGGGTGTGGGTGTAGGGGTGTAGGGGTGTAGGGGTGGGGTGTGGGGTGTAGGGGTGTAGGGGTGTGGGGGTGTGGGGTGTAGGGGTGTAGGGGTGTAGGGGTGTGGGGTGTAGGGGGTGTGGGGTGTGGGGTGTAGGGGTGGGGTGTAGGGGTGTGGGGTGTAGGGGTGTAGGGGTGTAGGGGTGTAGGGGTGTGGGGTGTAGGGGGTGTAGGGGTGTGGGGTGTAGGGGTGTGGGGGTGTAGGGGTGTAGGGGTGTGGGGTGTGGGGTGTGGGGTGTAGGGGTGTGGGGTGTGGGGTGTGGGGTGTAGGGGTGTAGGGGTGTGGGGGTGTGGGGTGTAGGGGTGTAGGGGTGTAGGGTGTAGGGGTGTAGGGGTGTAGGGGTGTGGGGTGTAGGGGTGTATGGGTGTAGGGGTGTGGGGTGTAGGGGTGTAGGGGGTTCTATTTACAGTGGACGAGGAGGGGGCTTGGTTCTAACTAGGACCTTTAAAATAAAGTAAGGTTTGTGATTTTAAATTTTGTAACTATTGGGCCAATAGTTTCGGGGACCCTATGCGCAAAACGCAGCAAAACTCCTGCCTGTGGAGATTTTTCATTTTAAATAGTTTTAAAGATATTTTGCCATGGGGTGTGGAGAGATTCTATCCATTTTTCCTTGGGGTGGAGAGAGATTCTATCCAATTTGCCATGGGGTGGAGAGAGATTCTACACATTTTGCCATGGGTGGAGAGAGATTCTACACATTTTGCCATGGGGTGGAGAGAGATTCTACACATTTTGCCATGGGTGGAGAGAGATTCTACACATTTTGCCATGGGGTGGAGAGAGATTCTACACATTTTGCCATGGGGTGGAGAGAGATTCTACACATTTTGCCATGGGGTGGAGAGAGATTCTACACATTTTGCCATGGGGTGGAGAGAGATTCTACACATTTTGCCATGGGGTGGAGAGAGATTCTACACATTTTGCCATGGGGTGGAGAGAGATTCTACACATTTTGCCATGGGGTGGAGAGAGATTCTACACATTTTGCCATGGGGTGGAGAGATTCTACACATTTTGCCATGGGGTTTGGAGAGATTATATTCATTTTGCCATGGGTGGAGAGAGATTCTACACATTTTGCCATGGGGTGGAGAGAGATTCTACACATTTTGCCATGGGTGGAGAGAGATTCTACACATTTTGCCATGGGGTGGAGAGAGATTCTACACATTTTGCCATGGGGTGGAGAGAGATTCTACACATTTTGCCATGGGGTGGAGAGAGATTCTACACATTTTGCCATGGGGTTTGGAGAGATTATATTCATTTTGCCATGGGTGGAGAGAGATTCTACACATTTTGCCATGGGGTGGAGAGAGATTCTACACATTTTGCCATGGGTGGAGAGAGATTCTACACATTTTGCCATGGGGTGGAGAGAGATTCTACACATTTTGCCATGGGGTGGAGAGAGATTCTACACATTTTCCCATGGGGTGTAGAGATATTCTATACATTTTGCCATGGGGTGGAGAGAGATTCTACACATTTTGCCATGGGGTGGAGAGAGATTCTACACATTTTGCCATGGGGTTGAGAGAGATTTAGGGACAGTTTAGTGACAGAATAAAGTAGGTCCTTTAATTAGGGACAGTTTAATGACCAGGTTAAACTCAAGTCTCTAGTTATCAGAATGTATTTATTTTCTCGTCGGGTCACAGTCAGGGGAAATCGTGGTTGTGATGATTCTAGATTAGCTCTGACTCATTGAGGTGATGATTCTAGATTAGCCCTGACTCACTGAGGTGATGATTCTAGATTAGCCCTGACTCATTGACGTGATGATTCTAGATTAGCCCTGACTCACTGAGGTGATGATTCTAGATTAGCCCTGACTCACTGAGGTGATGATTCTAGATTAGCCCTGACTCACTGAGGTGATGATTCTAGATTAGCCCTGACTCACTGAGGTGATGATTCTAGATTAGCCCTGACTCATTGAGGTGATGATTCTAGATTAGCCCTGACTCACTGAGGTGATGATTCTAGATTAGCCCTGACTCACTGAGGTGATGATTCTAGATTAGCCCTGACTCATTGAGGTGATGATGACATAGTTGTACCCCTTCACGATGACCTCAGCATAAAACTAGGCCAAGGAGGGAGAGAAGAACTGATCTAGAAAATACAGAAGTAGCAAAAACGAGAGACAGAGATGTTTGATGAGATTTGTGGAAGTAATGACGTCTTTAAGCTATTAACAAATGATGTATCTGTTTATCTCTACTCCCGTTCTCTCTCCAGGCGTATCTCAGGGAACCGGTTAAGGTACATCTCTGGCCTCGCTCTCCATGGTCTACACAATCTCAAAGTGTTGTAAGTACACACACACACACACACACACACACACACACACACACACACACACACACACACACACACACACACACACACACACACACACACACACACACACACACACACACACACACACACACACACACACACACACACACACACACCATGGTGGGTGGTCATGATTCATTAACCCTAATTATGAGTATGAGCTCACAGCCACCAACTGAGCTGTCTGTTATTATCCCTGCTAACTGAGCTGTCTGTTATTATCCCTGCTAACTGAGCTGTCTGTTATTATCCCTGCTAACTGAGCTGTCTGTTATTATCCCTGCTAACTGAGCTGTCTGTTATTATTCCTGCTAACTGAGCTGTCTGTTATTATCCCTGCTAACTGAGCTGTCTGTTATTATCCCTGCTAACTGAGCTGTCTGTTATTATCCCTGCTAACTGAGCTGTCTGTTATTATCCCTGCTAACTGAGCTGTCTGTTATTATCCCTGCTAACTGAGCTGTCTGTTATTATCCCTGCTAACTGAGCTGTCTGTTATTATCCCTGCTAACTGAGCTGTCTGTTATTATCCCTGCTAACTGAGCTGTCTGTTATTATCCCTGCTAACTGAGCTGTCTGTTATTATCCCTGCTAACTGAGCTGTCTGTTATTATCCCTGCTAACTGAGCTGTCTGTTATTATCCCTGCTAACTGAGCTGTCTGTTATTATCCCTGCTAACTGAGCTGTCTGTTATTATCCCTGCTAACTGAGCTGTCTGTTATTATCCCCCTGTCTGTTATTACTGAGCTGAGCTGTTATTATCCCTGCTAACTGAGCTGTCTGTTATTATCTAACTGAGCTGTCTGTTATTATCCCTGCTAACTGAGCTGTCTGTTATTATCCCTGCTAACTGAGCTGTCTGTTATTATCCCTGCTAACTGAGCTGTCTGTTATTATCCCTGCTAACTGAGCTGTCTGTTATTATCCCTGCTAACTGAGCTGTCTGTTATTATCCCTGCTAACTGAGCTGTCTGTTATTATCCCTGCTAACTGAGCTGTCTGTTATTATCCCTGCTAACTGAGCTGTCTGTTATTATCCCTGCTAACTGAGCTGTCTGTTATTATCCCTGCTAACTGAGCTGTCTGTTATTATCCCTGCTAACTGAGCTGTCTGTTATTATCCCTGCTAACTGAGCTGTCTGTTATTATCCCTGCTAACTGAGCTGTCTGTTATTATCCCTGCTAACTGAGCTGTCTGTTATTATCCCTGCTAACTGGGGTGTCTGTTATTATCCCTGCTAACTGAGATGTCTGTTATTATCCCTGCTAACTGAGCTGTCTGTTATTATCCCTGCTAACTGGGGTGTCTGTTATTATCCCTGCTAACTGGGGTGTCTGTTATTATCCCTGCTAACTGGGCTGTCTGTTATTATCCCTGCTAACTGAGCTGTCTGTTATTATCCCTGCTAACTGAGCTGTCTGTTATTATCCCTGCTAACTGAGCTGTCTGTTATTATAACTGAGCTGTCTGTTATTATCCCTGCTAACTGAGCTGTCTGTTATTATCCCTGCTAACTGAGCTGTCTGTTATTATTCCTGCTAACTGAGCCTGTCTGTTATTATCCCTGCTAACTGAGCTGTCTGTTATTATCCCTGCTAACTGAGCTGTCTGTTATTATCCCTGCTAACTGAGCTGTCTGTTATTATCCCTGCTAACTGAGCTGTCTGTTATTATCCCTGCTAACTGAGCTGTCTGTTATTATCCCTGCTAACTGAGCTGTCTGTTATTATCCCTGCTAACTGAGCTGTCTGTTATTATCCCTGCTAACTGAGCTGTCTGTTATTATCCCTGCTAACTGAGCTGTCTGTTATTATCCCTGCTAACTGAGCTGTCTGTTATTATCCCTGCTAACTGAGCTGTCTGTTATTATCCCTGCTAACTGAGCTGTCTGTTATTATCCCTGCTAACTGAGCTGTCTGTTATTATCCCTGCTAACTGAGCTGTCTGTTATTATCCCTGCTAACTGAGCTTTCTGTTATTATTCCTGCTAACTGAGATGTCTGTTATTATGTCCTGCTAACTGAGCTGTCTGTTATTATTCCTGCTAACTGAGCTGTCTGTTATTATCCCTGCTAACTGAGCTGTCTGTTATTATCCCTGCTAACTGAGTTATTATCCCTGCTAACTGTCTGTTATTATCCCTGCTAACTGAGCTGTCTGTTATTATCCCTGCTAACTGAGCTGTCTGTTATTATCCCTGCTAACTGAGCTGTCTGTTATTATCCTGTCTGTTATTATCCCTGCTAACTGAGCTGTCTGTTATTATCCCTGCTAACTGAGCTGTCTGTTATTATCCCTGCTAACTGAGCTGTCTGTTATTATCCCTGCTAACTGAGCTGTCTGTTATTATCCCTGCTAACTGAGCTGTCTGTTATTATCCCTGCTAAAGCTGTCTGTTATTATCCCTGCTAACTGAGCTGTCTGTTATTATCCCTGCTAACTGAGCTGTCTGTTATTATCCCTGCTAACTGAGCTGTCTGTTATTATCCCTGCTAACTGAGCTGTCTGTTATTATCCCTGCTAACTGAGCTGTCTGTTATTATCCCTGCTAACTGAGCTGTCTGTTATTATCCCTGCTAACTGAGCTGTCTGTTATTATCCCTGCTAACTGAGCTGTCTGTTATTATCCCTGCTAACTGAGCTGTCTGTTATTATCCCTGCTAACTGAGCTGTCTGTTATTATCCCTGCTAACTGAGCTGTCTGTTATTATCCCTGCTAACTGAGCTGTCTGTTATTATCCCTGCTAACTGAGCTGTCTGTTATTATCCCTGCTAACTGAGCTGTCTGTTATTATCCCTGCTAACTGAGCTGTCTGTTATTATCCCTGCTAACTGAGCTGTCTGTTATTATCCCTGCTAACTGAGCTGTCTGTTATTATCCCTGCTAACTGAGCTGTCTGTTATTATCCCTGCTAACTGAGCTGTCTGTTATTATCCCTGCTAACTGAGCTGTCTGTTATTATCCCTGCTAACTGAGCTGTCTGTTATTATCCCTGCTAACTGAGCTGTCTGTTATTATCCCTGCTAACTGAGCTGTCTGTTATTATCCCTGCTAACTGAGCTGTCTGTTATTATCCCTGCTAACTGAGCTGTCTGTTATTATCCCTGCTAACTGAGCTGTCTGTTATTATCCCTGCTAACTGAGCTGTCTGTTATTATCCCTGCTAACTGAGCTGTCTGTTATTATCCCTGCTAACTGAGCTGTCTGTTATTATCCCTGCTAACTGAGCTGTCTGTTATTATCCCTGCTAACTGAGCTGTCTGTTATTATTCTAACTGCTGTTATTACTGAGCTGTCTGTTATTATCCCTGCTAACTGAGCTGTCTGTTATTATCCCTGCTAACTGAGCTGTCTGTTATTATCCCTGCTAACTGAGCTGTCTGTTATTATCCCTGCTAACTGAGCTGTCTGTTATTATCCCTGCTAACTGGGCTGTCACTGTTATTATCCCTGCTAACTGGGCTGTCACTGTTATTATCCCTGCTAACTGAGCTGTCTGTTATTATCCCTGCTAACTGAGCTGTCTGTTATTATCCCTGCTAACTGAGCTGTCTGTTATTATCCCTGCTAACTGGGGTGTCTGTTATTATCCCTGCTAACTGAGCTGTCTGTTATTATCCCTGCTAACTGGGGTGTCTGTTATTATCCCTGCTAACTGAGCTGTCTGTTATTATCCCTGCTAACTGAGCTGTCTGTTATTATCCCTGCTAACTGGGGTGTCTGTTATTATCCCTGCTAACTGAGCTGTATGTTATTATCCCTGCTAACTGAGCTGTCTGTTATTATCCCTGCTAACTGAGCTGTCTGTTATTATCCCTGCTAACTGAGCTGTCACTGTTATTATCCCTGCTAACTGAGCTGTCACTGTTATTATCCCTGCTAACTGAGCTTTCTGTTATTATTGCTGCTAACTGAGCTGTCTGTTATTATTCCTGCTAACTGAGCTGTCTGTTATTATCCCTGCTAACTGAGCTGTCTGTTATTATTCCTGCTAACTGAGGTGTCTGTTATTATCCCTGCTAACTGAGCTGTCTGTTATTATCCCTGCTAACTGGGCTGTCACTGTTATTATCCCTGCTAACTGAGCTGTCTGTTATTATTCCTGCTAACTGAGCTGTCTGTTATTATTCCTGCTAACTGAGCTGTCTGTTATTATTCCTGCTAACTGAGCTGTCTGTTATTATCCCTGCTAACTGAGCTGTCTGTTATTATCCCTGCTAACTGGGATGTCACTGTTATTATCCCTGCTAACTGAGCTGTCTGTTATTATTCCTGCTAACTGAGCTGTCTGTTATTATTCCTGCTAACTGAGCTGTCTGTTATTATCCCTGCTAACTGAGCTGTCTGTTATTATTCCTGCTAACTGAGCTGTCTGTTATTATCCCTGCTAACTGAGCTGGCATATCATCACTTCAGTTAAATATTTATATCTATATATTCACCAAACTCATTGAGGTAATTCTGTTTTGATTCACTCCGAAAGAAAAAAACAAGAAGTGAGAAGCTGTAAGCTATGGAAGGGTTGGATGGGCTGGTATACAGGTCTTTGTCTGTTAGAGGCTGATATACAGGTCTTTGTCTGTTAGAGGCTGATATACAGGTCTTTGTCTGTTAGAGGCTGGTTGGGTCTGTTAGTGGCTGATATACAGGTCTTTGTCTGTTAGAGGCTGGTTGGGTCTGTTAGTGGCTGATATACAGGTCTTTGGCTGGTGTCGTCTGTTAGAGGCTGGTTGGGTCTGTTAGAGGCTGATATACAGGTCTTTGTCTGTTAGAGACTGATATACAGGTCTTTGTCTGTTAGAGGCTGATATACAGGTCTTTGTCTGTTAGAGGCTGATATACAGGTCTTTGTCTGTTAGAGGCTGATATACAGGTCTTTGTCTGTTAGAGGCTGATATACAGGTCTTTGTCTGTTAGAGGCTGATATACAGGTCTTTGTCTGGTAGAGGCTGATATACAGGTCTTTGTCTGTTAGAGGCTGATATACAGGTCTTTGTCTGGTGTCGTCTGTTAGAGGCTGGTTGGGTCTGTTAGGGGCTGATATACAGGTCTTTGTTTGTTAGAGGCTGGTTGGGTCTGTTAGTGGCTGATATACAGGTCTTTGGCTGGTGTCGTCTGTTAGAGGCTGGTTGGGTCTGTTAGAGGCTGATATACAGGTCTTTGTCTGTTAGAGGCTGGTTGGGTCTGTTAGAGGCTGATATAAAGGGTCTTTGGCTGGTTGGGTCTGGTTGGGTCTGTTAGAGGCTGATATAAAGGGTCTTTGGCTGATATACAGGTCTTTGTCTGGTGTTGACTGTTAGAGGCTGATATACAGGTCTTTGGCTGGTGTTGTCTGTTAGAGCCTGGTTGGGTCTGTTAGAGGCTGGTGTCGTCTGTTAGAGGCTGATATACAGGTCTTTGTCTGTTAGAGGCTGATATACAGGTCTTTGTCTGTTAGAGGCTGATATACAGGTCCTTGGCTGGTGTCGTCTGTTAGAGCCTGGTTGGGTCTGATAGAGGCTGGTTGGGTCTGATAATGGTGGTTGGGTCTGTTAGAGGCTGATATACAGGTCTTTGGCTGGTGTCGTCTGTTAGGGGCTGGTTGGGTCTGTTAGAGGCTGATATACAGGTCTTTGGCTGTTAGAGGCTGGTATACAGGTCTTTGGCTGTTAGAGGCTGATATACAGGTCTTTGGCTGGTTGGGTCTGTTAGAGGCTGATATACAGGTCTTTGGCTGTTAGAGGCTGGTATACAGGTCTTTGGCTGTTAGAGGCTGGTATACAGGTCTTTGGCTGTTAGAGGCTGATATACAGGTCTTTGGCTGGTTGGGTCTGTTAGGGGCTGGTGTCGTCTGTTAGAGCCTGGTTGGGTCTGTTAGAGCCTGGTTGGGTCTGTTAGGGGCTGGTTGGGTCTGTTAGAGCCTGGTTGGGTCTGTTAGGGGCTGGTGTCGTCTGTTAGAGCCTGGTTGGGTCTGTTAGAGTCTGGTTGGGTCTGTTAGGGGCTGGTGTCGTCTGTTAGAGCCTGGTTGGGTCTGTTAGAGCCTGGTTGGGTCTGTTAGGGGCTGGTTGGGTCTGTTAGAGGCTGGTTGGGTCTGTTAGAGCCTGGTTGGGTCTGTTAGAGCCTGGTTGGGTCTGTTAGGGGCTGGTTGGGTCTGTTAGGGGCTGGTGTCTTCTGTTAGAGACTGGTTGGGTCTGTTAGAGTCTGGTGTCGTCTGTTAGAGCCTGGTTGGGTCTGTTAGAGCCTGGTTGCGTCTGTTAGAGCCTGGTTGGGTCTGTTAGAGCCTGGTTGGGTCTGTTAGGGGCTGGTTGGGTCTGTTAGGGGCTGGTGTCGTCTGTTAGAGACTGGTTGGGTCTGTTAGTGGTGGTTGGGTCTGTTAGAGGCTGGTTGGGTCTGTTAGAGCCTGGTTGGGTCTGATAGTGGTGGTTGGGTCTGTTAGAGCCTGGTTGGGTCTGTTAGAGACTGGTTGGGTCTGTTAGAGGCTGGTTAGGTCTGATAATGGTGGTTGGGTCTGTTAGTGGTGGTTGGGTCTGTTAGAGGCTGGTTGGGTCTGTTAGAGCCTGGTTGGGTCTGTTAGAGGCTGGTTAGGTCTGATAATGGTGGTTGGGTCTGTTAGTGGTGGTTGGATCTGTTAGAGGCTGGTTGCGTCTGTTAGAGGCTGGTTGGGTCTGTTAGAGTCTGGTTAGGTCTGATAATGGTGGTTGGGTCTGATAGAGGCGGGTTGGGTCTGTTAGTGGTGGTTGGGTCTGTTAGAGGCTGGTGTCGTCTGTTAGAGCTTGGTTGGGTCTGTTAGAGGCTGGTTGGGTCTGTTAGAGGCTGGTGTCGTCTGTTAGAGCTTGGTTGGGTCTGTTAGAGACTGGTTGGGTCTGTTAGAGGCTGGTGTCGTCTGTTAGAGGCTGGTTGGGTCTGTTAGAGACTGGTTGGGTCTGTTAGAGGCTGTTGTCGTCTGTTAGAGGCTGGTTGGGTCTGTTAGAGTCTGGTTGGGTCTGTTAGAGGCTGTTGTCGTCTGTTAGAGGCTGGTTGGGTCTGTTAGTGGTGGTTGGGTCTGTTAGAGTCTGGTTGGGTCTGTCAGAGGCTGGTGTCGTCTGTTAGAGCCTGGTTGGGTCTATTAGAGGCTGGTTGGGTCTGTTAGAGCCTGGTTGGGTCTGTTAGAGCCTGGTTGGGTCTGTTAGAGGCTGGTTAGGTCTGATAATGGTGGTTGGGTCTGTTAGAGCCTGGTTAGGTCTGATAATGGTGGTTGGGTCTGTTAGAGCCTGGTTAGGTCTGATAATGGTGGTTGGTCTGTTAGTGGTGGTTGGGTCTGTTAGAGGCTGGTTGGGTCTGTTAGAGGCTGGTTGGGTCTGTTAGAGCCTGGTTAGGTCTGATAATGGTGGTTGGGTCTGTTAGTGGTGGTTGGGTCTGTTAGAGGCTGGTTGGATCTGTTAGAGGCTGGTTAGGTCTGTTAGGGGCTGGTTGGGTCTGTCAGAGGCTAGTTAGGTCTGTTAGAGGCTGGTTGGGTCTTTTAGAGGCTGGTTAGGTCTGATAATGGTGGTTGGGTCTGTTAGTGGTGGTTGGGTCTGTTAGAGGCTGGTTGGGTCAGTTAGGGGCTGGTTGGGTCTGTTAGAGGCTGGTTGGTTCTGTTAGAGGCTGGTTGGGTCTGTTCGAGGCTAGTTGGGTCTGTTAGGGGCTGGTTGGGTCTGTTAGAGGCTGGTTGGGTCTGTTAGAGGCTTGTTGGGTCTGTTAGGGGCTGGTTGGGTCTGTTAGAGGCTGGTTGGGTCAGTTAGGGGCTGGTTGGGTCTGTTAGAGGCTGGTTGGTTCTGTTAGAGGCTTGTTGGGTCTGTTAGAGGCTAGTTGGGTCTGTTAGGGGCTGGTTGGGTCTGTTAGAGGCTGGTTGGGTCTGTTAGAGACTGGTTGGGTCTGTTAGAGGCTGGTTGGGTCTGTTAGAGACTGGTTGGGTCTGTTAAGTCTGGTTGGGTCTGTTAGAGGCTGGTTGGGTCTGTTAGGGGCTGGTTGGTTCTGTTAGGGGCTGGTTGGGTCTGTTAGAGGCTGGTTGGTTCTGTTAGAGGCTGGTTGGGTCTGTTAGAGGCTAGTTGGGTCTGTTAGGGGCTGGTTGGGTCTGTTAGAGGCTGGTTGGGTCTGTTAGAGACTGGTTGGGTCTGTTAGAGTCTGGTTGGGTCTGTCAGAGGCTGGTGTCGTCTGTTAGAGCCTGGTTGGGTCTATTAGAGGCTGGTTGGGTCTGTTAGAGCCTGGTTGGGTCTGTTAGAGGCTGGTTAGGTCTGATAATGGTGGTTGGGTCTGTTAGTGGTGGTTGGGTCTGTTAGAGCCTGGTTAGGTCTGATAATGGTGGTTGGTCTGTTAGTGGTGGTTGGGTCTGTTAGAGGCTGGTTGGGTCTGTTAGAGGCTGGTTGGGTCTGTTAGAGCCTGGTTAGGTCTGATAATGGTGGTTGGGTCTGTTAGTGGTGGTTGGGTCTGTTAGAGGCTGGTTGGGTCTGTTAGAGGCTGGTTAGGTCTGTTAGGGGCTGGTTGGGTCTGTCAGAGGCTAGTTAGGTCTGTTAGAGGCTGGTTGGGTCTTTTAGAGGCTGGTTAGGTCTGATAATGGTGGTTGGGTCTGTTAGTGGTGGTTGGGTCTGTTAGAGGCTGGTTGGGTCAGTTAGGGGCTGGTTGGGTCTGTTAGAGGCTGGTTGGTTCTGTTAGAGGCTGGTTGGGTCTGTTCGAGGCTAGTTGGGTCTGTTAGGGGCTGGTTGGGTCTGTTAGAGGCTGGTTGGGTCTGTTAGAGGCTGGTTGGGTCTGTTAGGGGCTGGTTGGGTCTGTTAGAGGCTGGTTGGGTCAGTTAGGGGCTGGTTGGGTCTGTTAGAGGCTGGTTGGTTCTGTTAGAGGCTTGTTGGGTCTGTTAGAGGCTAGTTGGGTCTGTTAGGGGCTGGTTGGGTCTGTTAGAGGCTGGTTGGGTCTGTTAGAGACTGGTTGGGTCTGTTAGAGGCTGGTTGGGTCTGTTAGAGACTGGTTGGGTCTGTTAAGACTGGTTGGGTCTGTTAGAGGCTGGTTGGGTCTGTTAGGGGCTGGTTGGTTCTGTTAGGGGCTGGTTGGGTCTGTTAGAGGCTGGTTGGTTCTGTTAGAGGCTTGTTGGGTCTGTTAGAGGCTAGTTGGGTCTGTTAGGGGCTGGTTGGGTCTGTTAGAGGCTGGTTGGGTCTGTTAGAGTCTGGTTGGGTCTGTTAGAGGCTGGTTGGGTCTGTTAGAGGCTGGTTGGGTCTGTTAAGACTGGTTGGGTCTGTTAGAGGCTGGTTGGGTCTGTTAGGGGCTGGTTGGTTCTGTTAGAGGCTGGTTGGGTCTGTTAGAGGCTGGTTGGGTCTGTTAGGGGCTGGTTGGGTCTGTTAGAGGCTGGTTGGTTCTGTTAGGGGCTGGTTGGGTCTGTTAGTGGTGGTTGGGTCTGTTAGAGTCTGGTTGGGTCTGTCAGAGGCTGGTGTCGTCTGTTAGAGCCTGGTTGGGTCTATTAGAGGCTGGTTGGGTCTGTTAGAGCCTGGTTGGGTCTGTTAGAGACTGGTTAGGTCTGATAATGGTGGTTGGGTCTGTTAGTGCTGGTTGGGTCTGTTAGAGCCTGGTTAGGTCTGATAATGGTGGTTGGTCTGTTAGTGGTGGTTGGGTCTGTTAGAGGCTGGTTGGGTCTGTTAGAGGCTGGTTGGGTCTGTTAGAGCCTGGTTAGGTCTGATAATGGTGGTTGGGTCTGTTAGTGGTGGTTGGGTCTGTTAGAGGCTGGTTGGGTCTGTTAGAGGCTGGTTAGGTCTGTTAGGGGCTGGTTGGGTCTGTCAGAGGCTAGTTAGGTCTGTTAGAGGCTGGTTGGGTCTTTTAGAGGCTGGTTAGGTCTGATAATGGTGGTTGGGTCTGTTAGTGGTGGTTGGGTCTGTTAGAGGCTGGTTGGGTCAGTTAGGGGCTGGTTGGGTCTGTTAGAGGCTGGTTGGTTCTGTTAGAGGCTGGTTGGGTCTGTTCGAGGCTAGTTGGGTCTGTTAGGGGCTGGTTGGGTCTGTTAGAGGCTGGTTGGGTCTGTTAGAGGCTGGTTGGGTCTGTTAGGGGCTGGTTGGGTCTGTTAGAGGCTGGTTGGGTCAGTTAGGGGCTGGTTGGGTCTGTTAGAGGCTGGTTGGTTCTGTTAGAGGCTTGTTGGGTCTGTTAGAGGCTAGTTGGGTCTGTTAGGGGCTGGTTGGGTCTGTTAGAGGCTGGTTGGGTCTGTTAGAGACTGGTTGGGTCTGTTAGAGGCTGGTTGGGTCTGTTAGACACTGGTTGGGTCTGTTAAGACTGGTTGGGTCTGTTAGAGGCTGGTTGGGTCTGTTAGGGGCTGGTTGGTTCTGTTAGGGGCTGGTTGGGTCTGTTAGAGGCTGGTTGGTTCTGTTAGAGGCTTGTTGGGTCTGTTAGAGGCTAGTTGGGTCTGTTAGGGGCTGGTTGGGTCTGTTAGAGGCTGGTTGGGTCTGTTAGAGACTGGTTGGGTCTGTTAGAGGCTGGTTGGGTCTGTTAGAGGCTGGTTGGGTCTGTTAAGACTGGTTGGGTCTGTTAGAGGCTGGTTGGGTCTGTTAGGGGCTGGTTGGTTCTGTTAGAGGCTGGTTGGGTCTGTTAGAGGCTGGTTGGGTCTGTTAGGGGCTGGTTGGGTCTGTTAGAGGCTGGTTGGTTCTGTTAGGGGCTGGTTGGGTCTGTTAGAGGCTGGTTGGTTCTGTTAGAGGCTTGTTGGGTCTGTTAGAGGCTAGTTGGGTCTGTTAGGGGTTGGTTGGTTCTGTTAGAGGCTGTTTGGGTCTGTTAGAGGGGGCTGGTTGCGTCTGTTAGTGGCTGGTTGGGTCTGTTAAAGCCTGGTTGGGTTTGGGGCTGGTTGGGTCTGTTTGGGGCTGGTTGGGTCTGTTAGAGACTGGTTGGTTCTGTTAATGGCTGGTTGGGTCTGTCTTATGGCTTGGGGTAGAAGATGTTTTAGAATCCTCTTGGACCTAGTCTTGGCGCTTGATGAGATCCTTAGGAACATTGTCTTGCCCTTCATCTGCCCCATCACCTCATGTTGCAGAATGATAATGCACGGCCCCGTGTCACAAGGATCTGTACACAATTCCTGGAAGCTGAAAATGTCCCAGTTCTTCCATGGCCTGCATACTCACCAGACATGTCAGCCATTGAGCATGTTTGGGATGCTCTGGATTGACTTGTATGACAGCGTGTTTCTAAACCGGAACGTTTGTTGCTAACGTGCGCTAATGTGACTAGAATGACAATGTAAACGTCAGCAAACTTTCTGGGACATAGACATGTCTTATATGGGCAGAAAGGTCTTAAATTCTTGTTAATCTAACTGCATTGTCATATTAACAGTAGCTATTACAGTGAGAAAATACCATGCTATTGTGTGAGGAGAGTGCACTACAACAACACACTTTTATCACGGGCAACTGCTTTGATACATTCACCTCCGAAGGTAAATAATGTACTTACATTCAGTAATCTGTCATCCTGACGGTCCCAGAGATAAAAATGTAGCGTAGTTTTGTTTGTATTATCTTTTACCAGAGCTAATGTGTTATATTCTCCTACATTCCTTTCACATTTCCACAAACTTCAAAGTGTTTCCTTTCAAATGGTAACCAAGAATATGCATATCCTTGCTTCAGGGCCTGAGCTACAGGCAGTTAGATTTGGGTATGCCACTTTATGATGCATATCTGTATTCCCAGTCATGTGACATCTTTAGATTAAGGCAACATGAATTTATTCAAATGGACTGGTTTCCTCATATGAACTGTAACTCAGTAGATGGGTGGCGGGGTAGCCTAGTGGTTAGAGTGTAGAGGTGGCAGGGTAGCCTAGTGGTTAGAGTGTAGAGGCGGCGGGGTAGCCTAGTGGTTAGAGCGTTGGACTAGTAACCGCAAGGTTGCAAGTTCGAATCCCCGAGCTGACAAGGTACAAATCTGTCGTTCTGCCCCTGAACAGGCAGTTAACCCACTGTTCCTAGGCCGTCATTGAAAATAAGAATTTGTTCTTAACTGACTTGCCTAGTAAAATAAAAATAAAATAAAAAAAAGATGTGTAACTCTGTGTCGTTGTATGTGTCGAACTGCTTTGCTTTATCTTGGCCAGGTCGCAATTGTAAATGAGAACTTGTTCTCAACTAGCCTACCTGGTTAAATAAAGGTGTTCTCAACTAGCCTACCTGGTTAAATAAAGGTGTTAACTAGCCTACCTGGTTAAATAAAGGTGTTCTCAACTAGCCTACCTGGTTAAATAAAGGTGTTAACTAGCCTACCTGGTTAAATAAAGGTGTTCTCAACTAGCCTACCTGGTTAAATAAAGGTGTTCTCAACTAGCCTACCTGGTTAAATAAAGGTGTTCTCAACTAGCCTACCTGGTTAAATACAGGTGTTCTCAACTAGCCTACCTGGTTAAATAAAGGTGTTCTCAACTAGCCTACCTGGTTAAATAAAGGTGTTCTCAACTAGCCTACCTGGTTAAATAAAGGTGTCCTCAACTAGCCTACCTGGTTAAATAAAGGTGTTCTCAACTAGCCTACCTGGTTAAATAAAGGTGTTCTCAACTAGCCTACCTGGTTAAATAAAGGTGTTCTCAACTAGCCTACCTGGTTAAATAAAGGTGTTAACTAGCCTACCTGGTTAAATAAAGGTGTTCTCAACTAGCCTACCTGGTTAAATAAAGGTGTTAACTAGCCTACCTGGTTAAATAAAGGTGTTCTCAACTAGCCTACCTGGTTAAATAAAGGTGTTAACTAGCCTACCTGGTTAAATAAAGGTGTTCTCAACTAGCCTACCTGGTTAAATACAGGTGTTCTCAACTAGCCTACCTGGTTAAATAAAGGTGTTCTCAACTAGCCTACCTGGTTAAATAAAGGTGTTCTCAACTAGCCTACCTGGTTAAATAAAGGTGTCCTCAACTAGCCTACCTGGTTAAATAAAGGTGTTCTCAACTAGCCTACCTGGTTAAATAAAGGTGTTCTCAACTAGCCTACCTGGTTAAATAAAGGTGTCCTCAACTAGCCTACCTGGTTAAATAAAGGTGTTCTCAACTAGCCTACCTGGTTAAATAAAGGTGTTCTCAACTAGCCACCTGGTTAAATAAAGGTGTTCTCAACTGGCCTACCTGGTTAAATAAAGGTGTTCTAAACTAGCCTACCTGGTTAAATAAAGGTGTTCTCAACTAGCCTACCCGGTTAAATAAAGGTGAAATAAAAATAAATAAAATAAAAAGATACTAATGCTGTTGTCTGGTTCACAGGATGCTTCAGAATAATCAGCTGGAAAGACTTCCCAATGACATTCCATGGAATCTACCCAACCTGCTGTCTCTGTGAGTAACACACACACACACACACACACACACACACACACACACACACACACACACACACACACACACACACACACACACACACACACACACACACACACACACACACACACACACACACACACACACACACACACACACACACACACACTCCTCACCGGGTGTGTTTTTTTATGTGTGAGACAGCGACAGTAAAGACGTCAGTAATGTATCTTTACCTCTAGACTAATAAATACTAAATACTAAATACTAATAAATACTACTAAATACTAATAAATACTAAATACTAAATACTACTAAATACTAATAAATACTAAATACTAAATACTAATAAATACTAATAAATACTAAATAATAATACATACTAAATACTAATAAATACTAAATACTAAATACTACTAAATACTACTAAATACTAAATACTAATACATACTAAATACTACTAAATACTAAATACTAAATACTAATAAATACTAAATACTAAATACTACTAAATACTAAATACTAATACTACTAAATACTACTAAATACTAAATACTAAATACTAATAAATACTAAATACTAAATACTACTAAATACTAAATACTAATACATACTAAATACTAATACATACTAAATACTAAATACTACTAAATACTAATAAATACTAAATACTAAATACTAATAAATACTAAATACTAATAAATACTAAATACTAATAAATACTAAATACTAAATACTACTAAATACTAATAAATACTAAATACTAAATACTACTAAATACTAATAAATACTAAATACTAATATATACTAAATACCAATAAATACTAAATACTACTAAATACTACTAAATACTAATAAATACCAAATACTACTAAATACTAATAAATACTAAATACTAAATACTAATAAATACTAAATACTAAATACTAATAAATACGAAATACTACTACATACTAAAACTACTAAATACTAAATACTACTAAATACTAAATACTAATAAATACTAAATACTACTAAATACTAAATACTAATAAATACTAAATACTAATAAATACTAAATACTAATAAATACGAAATACTACTAAATACTAAATACTACTAAATACTAATAAATACTAAATACTTATAAATACTAAATACTACTAAATATTAAATACAAATAAATACAAAATACTAATTAATACTAAATACGAATAAATACTAAATACTAATGAATACTAATTGCTAATAAATATTAAATACTAAGAAGTACTGAACACTAAGAAATACTAAACACTAAGAAATACTAAATACGAACAAATACTAATACATACTAAAAATGAATAAATACTAAATACGGATGCATACTAAATACTACTAAATTCTAAACACTAAGAAATACTAAATACTAATACATACTAAACACTAAGAAATACTAAACACAAATAAATACTACTAAATATTAAAAACATAAATACTTATTTCTACAATGACTTTCATAAAGTTTTACCTCTAGACTAATAAATACTAAATACTAAGAAATACTACATACTAATACATACTAAATACGAAGAAATGCTACATACTAATACATACGCAACACTAATACATACTAAACACTAAGAAATACTAAATACTAATAAATACTAAATACTAATACATACTAAATACTAATACATACTAAATACTAAGAAATACTAAATACTAATACATACTAAATACTAATAAATACTAAACACTAATAAATACTTTTCTACAATGACTTTCATAAAGTTTTCCCTCTAGACTAATAAATACTAAATACTAAGAAATACTACATACTAATACATACTAAATACTAAGGAATACTAAATACTAATACATACTCAACACTAATAAATACTAAACACTAAGAAATACTAAATACTAATAAATACTTAATAATAATACATACTAAATACTAAGAAGTACTAAATACTAATACATACTAAACTCTAAGAAATACCAAATACTAATACATACAAAATACTAATACATACTAAATACTAAGAAATACTCAATACTAATACATACTAAAAACGAATAAATACTAACATACTAATACATACTAAACACTAATAATACTAAACACTAATAAATACTACTGCTTCGACTTTCATAAAGTTTAAAAAGCCCCTTTTTACATCAGCTGATATCTCAAAGTGCTGTACAGAAACCCAGCCTAAAACCCCAAACAGCAAGCAATGCAGATGTAGAAGCACTGTGGCTAGTTAAAACTCCCTAGAAAGGATGGAACCAAGGAAGAAACTCAGAGAGGAACCAGGCTCTGAGGGGTGGCCAGTCCTCTTCCGGCTGTACTGGGTAGAGAGGAACCAGGATCTGAGGGGTGGCCAGTCCTCTTCCGGCTGTGCCGGGTATAGAGGAACCAGGCTCTGAGGTGTGGCAAGTCCTCTTCTGGCTGTACTGGGTAGAGAGGAACCAGGCTCTGAGGGGTGGCCAGTCCTCTTCCGGCTGTGCCGGGTATAGAGGAACCAGGCTCTGAGGGGTGGCCAGTCCTCTTCTGGCTGTGCTGGGGGAGAGGAACCAGGCTCTGAGGGGTGGCCAGTCCTCTTCCGGCTGTGCCGGGTGGAGATTATAACAGTACATGGCCATTAAAGACCAGATTGTTCTTCACGATGTTCAAACATTCATAGATGACCAACAGGGTCAAATAATAATCCGTGTTTATAGAAGGTGAAACAGGTGAGGAGTAAATGTCAGGTGGCTTTTCATAGACGAGCATTCAGAGTTCGATACAGCAGGTGCGGTAGAGAGAGGGGGTCGAAGAAGCAAGAAGCAAGTTTGAACATAAATTGCCTTGAAAATCTATGGCAAGACATGAAAATGGCTGTCTTAGAAACTTGAAATAGCTTGAACAAAATGTATTTTTACAATAATGGGCCAATATAGTACAATCCAGGTATGCAAAGCTCTTATAGATTTACAGCTGTAATCACAGCCAAATGTGATTCTGTCATTGGGGTTGAATATATTCGTGTTTTCTTTTCCATTAAGATTGTTTTAATGTTAGAATTTTTCTTTCACTTTAATATTGCAGAGTTTTTTGTAGAGATCATTGACATTAAATGACAATTAAATCGATTGTAATCCCACTTTGTAAAACAACAAAATGTGGAAAAAGTCAAGGGGTGTGAATACTTTCTGAAATCACTAAATACAGTATATGAGTCGTCTGTACATTTCCACCAGAGCTGTTGCCAGACAATTTAATGTTTATGTCTCTACCATAAGCCGCCTCCAACTTTGTTTTAGAGAATTTGGCAGTACGTCCAACCGGCCTCACAACCACAGGCCACGTCTATGGCGTTATGTGGGTGAGCGATTTGCTTTTGTAACCATTGTGAACAGAGTGCCTCATGGTGGCGGGGTTATGGTATGGGCAGGCATAAACTATGGACAATGAACACAATTGAATTTTATCAATGGCAGATTAAATGCACAGAGATACAGTGAGGAGATCCTGAGGCACGTTTTCTTTTTAAGGTATCTGTTACCAACATATATATTTTTTTTTTAAATTTTACCTTTATTTTACTAGGCAAGATCAGTTAAGAACAAATTCTTATTTTCAATGACGGCCTAGGAACAGTGGGTTAACTGCCTGTTCAGGGGCAGAACGACAGATTTGTACCTTGTCAGCTCGGGGATTTGAACTTGCAACCTTCTGGTTACTAGTCCAACGCTCTACCCTGCCGTCCCAGATGCATATCTCTATTCCCATTCATGTTACATCCATAGATTAGGACCTAATGAATTTATTTCAATTGACTGATTTCCTTATGAAATGTAACTCAGTAAAATCTTTGAAATTGTTGCATGTTGCGTTTATATTTTGTATTCAGTATAGTTTGTCTAAAGTCCGATATGAAATCCATTCAGGTTCACATTGTGAGTTGACTAAAGCAGTTGTCAGTAGCTGGTGAGATGAGTCAGGCACAGGGCAGCAGATAATATATATATATATATATATATATATATATATATATATATATATATATATATATATATATATATAATATAACTAATAAAATACTTTACTCAAAAATTCAAACATGACACGTAAAAATGCACGGCCACACAACACGAACCAACAATCACTCACAAATACAACATGTAGAACAGGGGGTTAAACAAGAAACAAAGCCAGGATGTGATCATGACAAAGACAGAACAAATGGAAAAAGTATTGGCAAAGTATTACCAATCAATCACATATATTAAGGTTTGCTTTTTGGTGTTTTTTTTGGCTATACTTTTAAAATCGGTAATAATCAGTTCCATGTTTTTGTTTTTAGTTATATTAACTGAACTAATATTATTAGTTATTAACTAATATTAATTTTTGTTGACTTATGATTGAATCAGATTTGAATCTTGTGAGTCACTAATGAAAAGTGGATGGGCGGTGGCTAGAAAGCCGGTGACGTCAACCGCCGAACGAACGAGGAGAGGAACATTCAGACAGAGCATGTATTCAGATAGAGCATTATTCAGAGCATGCATTCAGACAGAGCATGCATTCAGACAGAGCATGTATTCAGATAGAGCATTATTCAGAGCATGTATTCAGATTACATTTACCTTTAACATTTAAGTCATTTAGCAGACGCTCTTATCCAGAGCGACTTACAAATTGGTGCATTCACCTTATGACATCCAGTGGAACAGTCACTTTACAATAGTGCATCTAAATCTTAAAGCTGGGGGGGGGGGAATACTTATCCTATCCTAGGTATTCCTTAAAGAGGTGGGGTTTCAGGTGTCTCCGGAAGGTGGTGATTGACTCCGCTGTCCTGGCGTCGTGAGGGAGTTTGTTCCACCATTGGGGGCCAGAGCAGCGAACAGTTTTGACTGGGCTGAGCGGGAGCTGTACTTCCTCAGTGGTAGGGAGGCGAGCAGGCCAGAGGTGGATGAACGCAGTGCCCTTGTTTGGGTGTAGGGCCTGATCAGAGCCTGGAGGTACTGAGGTGCTGTTCCCCTCGCAGCTCCGTAGGCAAGCACCATGGTCTTGTAGCGGATGCGAGCTTCAACTGGAAGCCAGTGGAGAGAACGGAGGAGCGGGGTGACGTGAGAGAACTTGGGAAGGTTGAACACCAGACGGGTTGCGGCGTTCTGGATGAGTTGAAGGGGTTTAATGGCACAGGCAGGGAGCCCAGCCAACAGCGAGTTGCAGTAATCCAGACGGGAGATGACAAGTGCCTGGATTAGGACCTGCGCCGCTTCCTGTGTGAGGCAGGGTCGTACTCTGCGGATGTTGTAGAGCATGAACCTACAGGAACGGGCCACCGCCTTGATGTTGGTTGAGAACGACAGGGTGTTGTCCAGGATAACGCCAAGGTTCTTAGCGCTCTGGGAGGAGGACACAATGGAGTTGTCAACCGTGATGGCGAGATCATGGAACGGGCAGTCCTTCCCCGGGAGGAAGAGCAGCTCCGTCTTGCCGAGGTTCAGCTTGAGGTGGTGATCCGTCATCCACACTGATATGTCTGCCAGACATGCAGAGATGCGATTCGCCACCTGGTCATCAGAAGGGGGAAAGGAGAAGATTAGTTGTGTGTCGTCTGCATAGCAATGATAGGAGAGACCATGTGAGGTTATGGCAGAGCCAAGTGACTTGGTGTATAGCGAGAATAGGAGAGGGCCTAGAACAGAGCCCTGGGGGACACCAGTGGTGAGAGCGCGTGGTGAGGAGACAGATTCTCGCCACGCCACCTGGTAGGAGCGACCTGTCAGGTAGGACGCAATCCAAGCGTGGGCCGCGCCGGAGATGCCCAACTCGGAGAGGGTGGAGAGGAGGATCTGATGGTTCACAATATCGAAGGCAGCCGATAGATCTAGAAGGATGAGAGCAGAGGAGAGAGAGTTAGCTTTAGCAGTGCGGAGCGCCTCCGTGATACAGAGGAGAGCAGTCTCAGTTGAATGACTAGTCTTGAAACCTGACTGATTTGGATCAAGAAGGTCATTCAGAGAGAGATAGCGGGAGAGCTGGCCAAGGACGGCACGTTCAAGAGTTTTGTAAAGAAAAGAAAGAAGGGATACTGGTCTGTAATTGTTGACATCGGAGGGATCGAGTGTAGGTTTTTTCAGAAGGGGTGCAACTCTCGCTCTCTTGAAGACGGAAGGGACGTAGCCAGCGGTCAGTGATGAGTTGATGAGCGAGGTGAGGTAAGGGAGAAGGTCTCCGGAAATGGTCTGGAGAAGAGGGGAAGGGATAGGGTCAAGCGGGCAGGTTGTTGGGCGGCCGGCCGTCACAAGACGCGAGATTTCATCTGGAGAGAGAGGGGATGCTTGGAATTTAGCGTGGTAGAAAGTGGCTTTAGCAGCAGAGACAGAGGATGAAAATGTAGAGAGGAGGGAGTGAAAGGATGCCAGGTCCGCAGGGAGGCGAGTTTTCCTCCATTTCCGCTCGGCTGCTCGGAGCCCTGTTCTGTGAGCTCGCAATGAGTCATCGAGCCACGGAGCGGGAGGGGAGGACCGAGCCGGCCTGGAGGATAGGGGACATAGAGAGTCAAAGGATGCAGAGAGGGAGGAGAGGAGGGTTGAGGAGGCAGAATCAGGAGATAGGTTGGAGAAGGTTTGAGCGGAGGGAAGAGATGATAGGATGGAAGAGGAGAGAGTAGCGGGGAGAGAGAGAGCGAAGGTTGGGACGGCGCGATACCATCCGAGTAGGGGCAGTGTGGGAGGTGTTGGATGAGAGCGAGAGGGAAAAGGATACAAGGTAGTGGTCGGAGACTTGGAGGGGAGTTGCAATGAGGTTAGTGGAAGAACAGCATCTAGTAAAGATGAGGTCGAGCGTATTGCCTGCCTTGTGAGTAGGGGGAAGGTGAGAGGGTGAGGTCAAAAGAGGAGAGGAGTGGAAAGAAGGAGGCAGAGAGGAATGAGTCAAAGGTAGACGTGGGGAGGTTAAAGTCGCCCAGAACTGTGAGAGGTGAGCCGTCCTCAGGAAAGGAGCTTATCAAGGCATCAAGCTCATTGATGAACTCTCCGAGGGAACCTGGAGGGCGATAAATGATAAGGATGTTAAGCTTGAAAGGGCTGGTAACTGTGACAGCATGGAATTCAAAGGAGGCGATAGACAGATGGGTAAGGGGAGAAAGAGAGAATGACCACTTGGGAGAGATGAGGATCCCGGTGCCACCACCCCGCTGACCAGAAGCTCTCGGGGTGTGCGAGAACACGTGGGCGGACGAAGAGAGAGCAGTAGGAGTAGCAGTGTTGTCTGTGGTGATCCATGTTTCCGTTAGTGCCAAGAAGTCGAGGGACTGGAGGGAGGCATAGGCTGAGATGAACTCTGCCTTGTTGACCGCAGATCGGCAATTCCAGAGGCTACCGGAGACCTGGAACTCCACGTGGGTCGTGCGCGTTGGGACCACCAGATTAGGGTGGCCGCGGCCACGCGGTGTGGAGCGTTTGTATGGTCTGTGCAGAGAGGAGAGAACAGGGATAAACAGACACATAG
>NC_060175.1:107532475-107597475 GCF_021184085.1 Oncorhynchus gorbuscha | reverse complement strand
ATTGTGGACTACATGAAAAGTAGGACTGAGCACGCCCCCATTCTCATTGACGGGGCTACAGTGGAGCAGGTTGAGAGCTTCAAGTTCCTTGGTGTCCACATCAACAAAGAACAAGAATGGTCCAAACACACCAAGACAGTCATGAAGAGGGAACAACAAAACCTATTCCCCCTAAATCCTTGGAGGACCGAGCACGCCCCCAAAAGTTATACAGCTGCAACATCAAGAGCACTGGTTGCATCACTGCCTGGTATGGCAACTGCTCGGCCTCCGACTGCAAGGCACTACAGAGAGTAATATGTATGGCCCAGTACATCACTGGGGCCAAGCCGCCTGCTATCCAGGACCTCTATACCAGGCGGTGTCAGAGGAAGGCCCAGTACATCACTGGGGCCAAGCAGCCTGCTATCCGGGACCTCTACACCAGGCGGTGTCAGAGGAAGGCCCTAAAAATGGTCAAAGACCCCAGCCACCCCCGTCATAGACTGTTCTCTCTACTACCGCATGGCAAGTGGTACCGGAGTGCCAAGTCTAGGACAAAAAGGCTTCTCAACAGTTTTTACCCCCAAGCCATAAGACTCCTGAACAGGTAATCAAATGGCTACCTGGATTATTTGCATTGTGTCCCCCCCCCCCAACCCCTCTTTTACGCTGCTGCTACTCTCTGTTTATCATATATGCATAGTCACTTTAACCATATCTACATGTACATACTACCTCAATCAGCCTGACTAACCGGTGCCTGTATATAGCCTCTCTACTGTATATAGCCTCTCTACTGTATATAGCCTCTACTGTATATAGCCTCTCTAATGTATATAGCCTCTACTGTATATAGCCTCTCTACTGTATATAGCCTCTCTACTGTATATAGCCTCTACTGTATATAGCCTCTCTACTGTATATAGCCTCTACTGTATATAGCCTCTACTGTATATAGCCCCTCTACTGTATATAGCCTCTACTGTATATAGCCTCTACTGCATATAGCCCCTCTACTGTATATAGCCCCTCTACTGTATATAGCCTATCTACTGTATATAGCCTCTCTACTGTATATAGCCTCTCTACTGTATAGAGCCCCTCTACTGTATATAGCCTCTACTGTATATAGCCTCAGTCATGTGTGCATATAGCCCCTCTACTGTATATAGCCCCTCTACTGTATATAGCCTCTACTGTATATAGCCTCACTACTGTATATACTACTGTATATAGCCTCACTACTGTACATAGCCTCTCTACTGTATATAGCATCTACTGTATATAGCCTGTCTACTGTGTATAGCCTCTCTACTGTATATAGCCTCACTACTATACATAGCCTCTCTACTGTATATAGCCTCACTACTATACATAGCCTCTCTACTGTATATAGCCTCTACTGTATATAGCTCTACTGTATATAGCTCTCTACTGTATATAGCCTGTCTACTGTATATAGCCTGTCTACTGTATATAGCCTCTACTGTATATAGCCTCTCTACTGTATATAGCCTCTCTACTGTATATAGACTCTACTGTATATAACCTCTACTGTATATAGCCTCTCTACTGTATATAGCCTCTACTGTATATAGCCTCTCTACTGTATATAGCCTCTACTGTATATAGCCTCTACTGTATATAGCCTCTACTGTATGTAGCCTCTCTACTGTATATATGCTCTACTGTATATATAGCCTCTACTGTATATAGCCCCTCTACTGTATGTAGCCTCTCTACTGTATAGAGCCTCTCTACTGTATATATCCCCTCTACTGTATATAGCCTTGCTACTGTATATAGCCTTGCTACTTTTATAGCCTCTACTGTATATAGCCTCTCTACTGTATATAGCCTCTCTACTGTATATAGCCTCTACTGTATATAGCCCCTTTACTGTATATAACCCCTCTACTTTATATAGCCTCTCTACTGTATATAGCCTCTCTACTGTATATAGCCTCTACTGTATATAACCCCTCTACTGTATATAGCCCCTCTACTGTATATAGCCCCTCTACTATATATAGCCTCTCTACTGTATATAGCCTCTCTACTGTATATAGCCCCTCTAATGTATATAGCCTCTCTACTGTATATAGCCTCTCTACTGTATATAGCCTCTCTACTGTATATAACCTCTCTACTGTATATAGCCTCTCTACTGTATATAGCCTCTCTACTGTATATAGCCTCTCTACTGTATAGAGCCTCTACTGTATATAACCTCTACTGTATATTGCCTCTCTACTGTATATAGCCTCTCTACTGTATAGAGTCTCTGCTGTATATAGCCTCTACTGTATATAGCTCCTCTACTGTATGTAGCCTCTCTACTGTATAGAGCCTCTCTACTGTATATATCTCCTCTACTGTATATAGCCTTGCTACTGTATATAGCCTTGCTACTTTTATAGCCTCTACTGTATATAGCCTCTCTACTGTATATAGCCTCTACTGTATATAGCCTCTACTGTATATAGCCTCTCTACTGTATATAGCCTCTCTACTGTATATAGCCTCTCTACTGTATATAGCCTCTCTACTGTATATAGCCTTGCTACTTTTATAGCCTCTACTGTATATATGCTACTTTTATAGCCTCTACTGTATATAGCCTCTCTACTGCATATAGCCCCTCTACTGTATATAGCCTCTACTGTATATAGCCCCTTTACATTTACATTACATTACATTTAAGTCATTTAGCAGATGCTCTTATCCAGAGCGACTTACTGTATATAACCCCTCTATTTTATATAGCCTCTCTACTGTATATAGCTCTACTGTATATAGCCTCTACTGTATATAGCCCCTCTACTGTATATAACCCTCTACTGTATATAGCCCCTCTACTGTATATAGCCTCTACTGTATATAGCCTCTCTACTGTATATATCCTCTCTACTGTATATAGCCCCTCTAATGTATATAGCCTCTCTACTGTATATAACCTCTCTACTGTATATAGCCTCTCTACTGTATATAGCCTCTCTACTGTATATAGCCTCTCTACTGTATATAGCCTCTCTACTGTATATAGCCTCTACTGTATATAGCCCCTCTACTGTATATAGCCTCTCTACTGTATATAGCCTCTACTGTATATAGCCCCTCTACTGTATATAGCCTCTACTGTATATAGCCTCTCTACTGTATATAGCCTCTACTGTATATAGCCTCTCTACTGTATATAGCCTCTCTACTGTATAGAGTCTCTGCTGTATATAGCCTCTACTGTATATAGCTCCTCTACTGTATGTAGCCTCTCTACTGTATATAGCCCTCTACTGTATATATCCTCTACTGTATATAGCCTTGCTACTGCATATAGCCTTGCTACTTTTATAGCCTCTACTGTATATAGCCTCTCTACTGTATATAGCCTCTACTGTATATAGCCTCTACTGTATATAGCCTCTCTACTGTATATAGCCTCTCTACTGTATATAGCCTCTCTACTGTATATAGCCTCTCTACTGTATATAGCCCCTCTAATGTATATAGCCTCTCTACTGTATATAGCCTCTACTGTATATAGCCTCTCTACTGTATATAACCTCTACTGTATATAGCCTCTCTACTGTATATAGCCTCTCTACTGTATATAGCCTCTCTACTGTATAGAGCCTCTACTGTATATAACCTCTACTGTATATTGCCTCTCTACTGTATATAGCCTCTCTACTGTATACTGCTGTATATAGCCTCTACTGTATATAGCTCCTCTACTGTATGTAGCCTCTCTACTGTATAGAGCCTCTCTACTGTATATATCTCCTCTACTGTATATAGCCTTGCTACTGTATATAGCCTTGCTACTTTTATAGCCTCTACTGTATATAGCCTCTCTACTGTATATAGCCTCTACTGTATATAGCCTCTACTGTATATAGCCTCTCTACTGTATATAGCCTCTCTACTGTATATAGCCTCTCTACTGTATATAGCCTTGCTACTTTTATAGCCTCTACTGTATATAGCCTTGCTACTTTTATAGCCTCTACTGTATATAGCCTCTCTACTGCATATAGCCCCTCTACTGTATATAGCCTCTACTGTATATAGCCCCTTTACATTTACATTACATTACATTTAAGTCATTTAGCAGATGCTCTTATCCAGAGCGACTTACTGTATATAACCCCTCTATTTTATATAGCCTCTCTACTGTATATAGCCTCTCTACTGTATATAGCCTCTACTGTATATAGCCCCTCTACTGTATATAACCCCTCTACTGTATATAGCCCCTCTACTGTATATAGCCCCTCTACTGTATATAGCCTCTACTGTATATAGCCTCTCTACTGTATATATCCTCTCTACTGTATATAGCCCCTCTAATGTATATAGCCTCTCTACTGTATATAACCTCTCTACTGTATATAGCCTCTCTACTGTATATAGCCTCTCTACTGTATATAGCCTCTCTACTGTATATAGCCTCTCTACTGTATATAGCCTCTACTGTATATAGCCCCTCTACTGTATATAGCCTCTCTACTGTATATAGCCTCTACTGTATATAGCCCCTCTACTGTATATAGCCTCTACTGTATATAGCCTCTCTACTGTATATAGCCTCTACTGTATATAGCCCCTCTACTGTATATAACCTCTACTGTATATAGCCTCTCTACTGTATATAGCCTCTACTGTATATAGCCCCTCTACTGTATATAGCCTCTCTACTGTATATAGCCTCTACTGTATATAGCCCCTCTACTGTATATAACCTCTACTGTATATAGCCTCTCTACTGTATATAGCCTCTCTACTGTATATAGCCTCTACTGTATATAGCCCCTCTACTGTATATAACCTCTACTGTATATAGCCTCTCTACTGTATATAGCCTCTACTGTATATAGCCTCTCTACTGTATATAGCCTCTACTGTATATAGCCCCTCTACTGTATATAACCTCTACTGTATATAGCCTCTCTACTGTATATAGCCTCTACTGTATATAGCCCCTCTACTGTATATAGCCTCTACTGTATATAGCCTCACTACTGTATATAACCTCTCTACTGTTATAGCCTGTCTTTTTACTGTTGTTTTATTTCTTTACTTACCTGTTGTTCACCTAATACATTTTTTGAACTATTGGTTAGAGCCTGTAAGTAAGCATTTCACTGTAAGGTCTACTACACCTGTTGTATTCAGCATTTCACTGTAAGGTCTACTACACCTGTTGTATTCAGCATTTCACTGTAAGGTCTACTACACCTGTTGTATTCAGCATTTCACTGTAAGGTCTACTACACCTGTTGTATTCAACATTTCACTGTAAGGTCTACTACACCTGTTGTATTCAGCATTTCACTGTGAGGTCTACTACACCTGTTGTATTCAGCATTTCACTGTAAGTTCTACTAGACCTGTTGTATTCAGCATTTCACTGTAAGGTCTACTACACCTGTTGTATTCAGCATTTCACTGTAAGGTCTACTACACCTGTTGTATTCAGCATTTCACTGTGAGGTCTACTACACCTGTTGTATTCAGCATTTCACTGTAAGGTCTACTACACCTGTTGTATTCAGCATTTCACTGTAAGGTCTACTACACCTGTTGTATTCAGCATTTCACTGTGAGGTCTACTACACATGATGTGGTTGGTTGGGTCTAATTGTGCTGCTGTCCTGGGGCTCTGTGGGGTGTGTTTGTGAATAGAGCCCCAGGACCAGCTTGCTAAGGGGACTCTTCTCCAGGTTCATCTCCCTCTCCTCTCTATTTCTCCCTCTCTCTTGTCCTATCTCCCCCTCTCTCTCTCTCCCTCTGTCTCCCTCTCTCTCTCTTCCTATCTCCCCCTATCTCTCTCCCTCTATCTCTTCCTATCTCCCCCTCCCCTTTGTCTCCCTGTCTCTCTACCTATCTCCCCCTCGCTATCTCTCCCTATCTCTCCCTTTGTCTCCCTGTCTCTCTACCTATCTCCCCCTCACTATCTATCTCCTTCTATCTCTTCCTATCTCCCCCTCGCTCTCTCTTCCTATCTCCCCCTCTCTATCTCTCTCCCCTCTTCCTCTTCCTATATTCCCCTCTCCCTCTGTCTCTCTCTCTCTCTTCCCCTCTATCTCCCCCTCTCTATCTCTTCCTATCTCCCCTCTCAGGGATCTGAACTACAATGATCTACCAGAGTTTCCTACAGCCATCAGGACCCTGGCAAAGCTTCAGGAACTGTGAGTCCACACACACACACACACACACTGTTGCCTGCTTGACTATCATATGTTCTCTCTGTGATCAGGATCAGTGGTGGATGTTATATTTACATCATATTTTATCAGTGGTTTTAATGCAGGGTGCAACATCTCAAACCTCAATAGCTGCACACCGAGGGGAGGGCTATGATTTCTCTCATAGCAGATGCTCTGACGCGTGTGTGTGTGTGTGTGTGTGTGTGTGTGTGTGTGTGTGTGTGTGTGTGTGTGTGTGTGTGTGTGTGTGTGTGTGTGTGTGTGTGTGTGTGTGTGTGTGTGTGTGTGTGTGTGTGTGTGTGTGTGTGTGTGTGTGTGTGTGTGTGTCCTAGTGGGTTCCACCACAACAACATCAGAGCGATCCCTGAGAGAGCCTTCATGGGAAACCGCCAGCTACAGACCATGTTAGTAACCCCCCCCCCCCACACACACACACACACTGATAAACACACACACACACTGATAAACACACACACACACAAATAAACAGAATAATACACATAAACACACACACTGATAAACACACACACACACACACTGATAAACACACACACACACACACAGATAAACACACACACACAGATAAACACACACACAAACATACACTGATTAATACACATAAACACACACACATACAAGTACACGTAGACAAAGGCCTTGGTGAAATAAATAACATGACCTCTTCCTCAGTCACTTCTATGAGAATCCCATCCAGTCTGTGGGAAGATCCGCTTTCCAGTTTTTACCTAAGCTCCATACACTGTGAGTAATGAGGTTCCTTCTCCAGTCTGACAATATGACTTTTGGATGTATGTCCTGGATATAGCAGACCACATGAGTGTGTATGTGTGTGTACCATCTAACTAACGAGCGCGTCCTTCTCCAGCTCCCTAAACGGGGCGACCCAGATACGAGATTTCCCCGACCTGAAAGGAACCACCAGCCTGGAAACACTGTAAGAGAGAGAGAGAGAGAGAGAGAGACACACACACACACACACACACACACACACACACACACACACACACACACACACACACACACACACACACACACACACACACACACACACACACACACACACACACACACACACACACACACACACACACACACACACACACACACACACACACACACTACTGCTGTAATGAGTGCAGGGGCTCAGTTTCCCCTACCTAATGAGTGTCTCAGAGAATGGGAACAGAGACAGAAATAGAAGGGGAGAGTTGTACCATCAGGTAGCTAACTGGCCACAGAAGCTCTGGGAGGGTACGACAAGCTCTGGGAGGGTACGACAAGCTCTGGGAGGGTAAAACAGGCTCTGGGAGGGTATGACAGGCTCTGGGAGGGTACGACAAGCTCTGGGAAGGTACGACAGGCTCTGGGAGGGTGTGACAGAGGCTCTGGGAGGGTGTGACAGTGGCTCTAGGAGGGTGTGACAGAGGCTCTGGGAGGGAATGACAGAGGCTCTGGGAGGGTATGACAGGGGCTCTAGGAGGGTGTGACAGAGGCTCTGGGAGGGTGTGACAGAGGCTCTGGGAGGGTGTGACAGAGGCTCTGGGAGGGTGTGACAGGGGCTCTAGAAGGGTACGACAGAGGCTCTGGGAGGGTGTGACAGAGGCTCTGGGAGGGTGTGACAGAGCATACACATGCACTGACGTTGACAAAGTTCTGGGGCATTAGGATCTCTTAGACTAGAGGGAAGAGGGCCCACAACTGGCCTTACAACACCAGTTCCAGCCAAATCTGGTCTCCCATCCAGGGACCAACTAGTCCCAACCCTGCTTAGCTTTAGCCTATTGCGCTAGCTGTCTCACTGTGTTAGTATCACAGAGACAGAAGAATCAACTTGCTTCCCTGGACCTAAACAATCACTACAATACTCAAATACCCTCTTCTGTCTCTCACTCCCCCCTCTCTCTCCTCTCTCTAGGACATTGACCAGGGCTGGTCTCTCTACTCTTCCTCAGCGGTTGTGTCAGCAGCTACTCCGCCTCAGAGTACTGTGAGTACTTTGAACGAAAGAATGTGCACACACACAATTCAATTGAACCGTACCCCCTAAATGCCCCAATTGATAAAATCCCAAACCCACAGAATTGCTAACCTCTGACATGGATCTGAAACCCCAGATTACACTGTAATGATATATTTGCCTGTGTGTTCACAGTGAGCTGTCTCATAATCAGATAGAGGATCTTCCCAGCTTCTATCACTGCTCTGCCCTGCAGGAAATGTGAGTCAACATGGTGTAATGGTTGAAGCTTAGAACAATGTTCCAATAACAGAATGTTAGAACCACCTTCCAATAACAGAATGTTAGAACAACGTTTCAATAACAGAATGTTAGAACCACCTTCCAATAACAGAATGTTAGAACAACGTTCCAATAACAGAATGTTAGAACAACGTTCCAATAACGGAATGTTAGAACAACGTTCCAATAACACTGTTAGAACCACCTTCCAATAACAGAATGTTAGAACAATGTTCCAATAACAGAATGTTAGAACCACCTTCCAATAACAGAATGTTAGAACAACGTTTCAATAACAGAATGTTAGAACCACCTTCCAATAACAGAATGTTAGAACAACGTTCCAATAACAGAATGTTAGAACAACGTTCCAATAACAGAATGTTAGAACAACGTTCCAATAACAGAATGTTAGAACAACGTTCCAATAACAGAATGTTAGAATAACGTTCCAATAACAGAATGTTAGAACAACGTTCCAATAACAGAATGTTAGAACAACGTTCCAATAACGGAATGTTAGAACAACGTTCCAATAACAGAATGTTAGAACAACGTTCCAATAACAGAATGTTAGAACAACGTTCCTATAACGGAATGACTGAAATAGTAGGAGTCTATGCTTTAGTATTGCAGTTTCACTGCTTGTTTTATAGTAACAGGGTGTGCGTGTGTGTGTGTGTAGAGGCCTGCAGTATAACCAAATCAGGAGGATTGAGAGGAATACCTTCCAGCAGCTCAGCTCTCTACAGTCTCTGTGAGTATACTGTTAACTCTCTGTGAGTACACTGTTTACTCTCTGTGAGTATACTCTTTACTCTCTGTGAGTACACTGTTAAGTCTCTGTGAGTATACTGTTAACTCTCTGTGAGTATACTGTTAACTCTCTGTGAGTATACTGTTTACCCTCTGTGAGTACACTGTTTACTCTCTGTGAGTACACTGTTTACTCTCTGTGAGTATACTCTTTACTCTCTGTGAGTATACTGTTTACTATCTGTGAGTAAACTGTTTACTCTCTGTGAGTACACTGTTTACTCTCTGTGAGTATACTCTTTACTCTCTGTGAGTATACTGTTTACTCTCTGTGAGTACACTGTTTACTCTCTGTGAGTATACTCTTTACTCTCTGTGAATACACTGTTTACTCTCTGTGAGTATAATGTTTACTCTCTGTGAAAACTCTTTACTCTCTGTGGGTACACTGTTTGCTCTCTGTGAGTACACTGTTTACTCTCTGTGAGTATACTCTTTACTCTCTGTGAATACACTGTTTACTCTCTGTGAGTATAATGTTTACTCTCTGTGAAAACTCTTTACTCTCTGTGGGTACACTGTTTGCTCTCTGTGAGTACACTGTTTACTCTCTGTGAGTATACTCTTTACTCTCTGTGAATACACTGTTTACTCTCTGTGAATACTATTTACTCTCTGTGAGTATACTGTTTACTCTCTGTGAGTACACTGTTTACTCTCTGTGAGTATACTGTTAACTCTCTGTGAGTATACTGTTTACTCTCTGTGAGTATAATGTTTACTCTCTGCGAGTATACTGTTTACTCTCTGTGTGTACACTGTTTACTCTCTGTCAATACTCTTTACTCTCTGTGAGTATACTGTTTACTCTCTGTGAGTATAATGTTTACTCTCTGTGTGTACACTTTTTACTCTCTGTGAATACACTGTTTACTCTCTGTGAATACACTGTTTACTCTCTGTGAATACACTGTTTACTCTCTGTGAGTATACTGTTTACTCTCTGTGAGTATACTGTTTACTCTCTGTGAGTATACTGTTTACTCTCTGTGAATACACTGTTTACTCTCTGTGAGTACACTGTTTACTCTCTGTGAGTATACTGTTTACTCTCTGTGAGTATACTGTTTACTCTCTGTGTGTACACTGTTAACTCTCTGTGAATACACTGTTTACTCTCTGTGAATACACTGTTTACTCTCTGTGAGTATACTGTTTACTCTCTGTGAGTATACTGTTTACTCTCTGTGAGTATACTCTTTACTCTCTGTGAGTATACTGTTAACTCTCTGTGAGTATACTGTTTACTCTCTGTGAGTATACTGTTTACTCTCTGTGAGTATAATGTTAACTCTCTGTGAGTATAATGTTTACTCTCTGTGAGTATACTGTTTACTCTCTGTGAATACACTGTTTACTCTCTGTGAATACACTGTTTACTCTCTGTGAATACACTGTTTACTCTCTGTGAATACACTGTTTACTCTCTGTGAGTACACTGTTTACTCTCTGTGAGTATACTGTTTACTCTCTGTGAGTATACTGTTTACTCTCTGTGTGTACACTGTTAACTCTCTGTGAATACACTGTTTACTCTCTGTGAATACACTGTTTTCTCTCTGTGAGTATACTGTTAACTCTCTGTGAGTATACTGTTAACTCTCTGTGAGTATAATGTTTACTCTCTGTCAATACTCTTTACTCTCTGTCAATACTCTTTACTCTCTGTGAATATACTGTTAACTCTCTGTGAGTATAATGTTTACTCTCTGTCAATACTCTTTACTCTCTGTGAGTATAGTGTTAACTCTCTGTGAGTATACTGTTTACTCTCTGTGAGTACACTGTTTACTCTCTGTGAGTATACTCTTTACTCTCTGTGAGTATACTGTTTACTCTCTGTGAGTACACTGTTTACTCTCTGTGAGTATACTCTTTACTCTCTGTGAATACACTGTTTACTCTCTGTGAGTATAATGTTTACTCTCTGTGAAAACTCTTTACTCTCTGTGGGTACACTGTTTGCTCTCTGTGAGTACACTGTTTACTCTCTGTGAGTATACTCTTTACTCTCTGTGAATACACTGTTTACTCTCTGTGAATACTATTTACTCTCTGTGAGTATACTGTTTACTCTCTGTGAGTATAATGTTAACTCTCTGTGAGTATAATGTTTACTCTCTGTGAGTATACTGTTTACTCTCTGTGTGTACACTGTTAACTCTCTGTGAATACACTGTTTACTCTCTGTGAATACACTGTTTACTCTCTGTGAGTATACTGTTAACTCTCTGTGAGTATACTGTTAACTCTCTGTGAGTATAATGTTTACTCTCTGTCAATACTCTTTACTCTCTGTCAATACTCTTTACTCTCTGTGAATATACTGTTAACTCTCTGTGAGTATAATGTTTACTCTCTGTCAATACTCTTTACTCTCTGTGAGTATACTGTTAACTCTCTGTGAGTATAGTGTTAACTCTCTGTGAGTATACTGTTTACTCTCTGTGAGTATGCTGTTTACTCTCTGTGAGTATAATGTTTACTCTCTGTCAATACTCTTTACTCTCTGTGAGTATACTGTTAACTCTCTGTGAGTATAGTGTTAACTCTCTGTGAGTATACTGTTTACTCTCTGTGAGTATACTGTTTACTCTCTGTGAGTATAATGTTTACTCTCTGTCAATACTCTTTACTCTCTGCGAGTACACTGTTTACTCTCTGTGAGTATACTGTTTACTCTCTGTGAGTATAATGTTTACTCTCTGTCAATACTCTTTACTCTCTGCGAGTATACTGTTAACTCTCTGTGAGTATACTGTTTACTCTCTGTGAGTATAATGTTTACTCTCTGTCAATACTCTTTACTCTCTGTGAGTATACTGTTAACTCTCTGTGAGTATACTGTTAACTCTCTGTGAGTATACTGTTAACTCCCTGTGACTATACTGTCAACTCTCTGTCAATACTCTTTACTCTCTGTGAGTAATGTAATTCTGTAATTCTCTCTCTCTCCCCCCAGAGATCTCAGCTTCAACAGTATTGAGTGGATTCACCCTGATGCCTTCATTTCGTTCCATTCTCTGACCAAGCTGTGAGTATACATACGCATATATATTCCACATCACCAAGCAAGTCAGGGAAACTTTGGTAACTTTGGTTCACATATATTCCACATCACCAAGCAAGTCAGGGAAACTTTGGTAACTTTGGTTCACCTTAATTAAAGCAAGTCTTTGGGCCAACACTGACACAGACTCTAGAAACTGAGAGACTAGCAGGCAGGCAGGCAGGCATACAGACACTGATACTAGCAGACAAAAAGACAGACAGACAGACACTGATACTAGCAGACAAAAAGACAGACAGACAGACACTGATACTAGCAGACAAAAAGACAGACAGACAGACACTGATACTAGCAGACAAAAAGACAGACAGACAGACACTGATACTAGCAGACAAAAAGACAGACAGACAGACACTGATACTAGCAGACAAAAAGACACAGACAGACAGAGAGACAGACAGAGAGACAGACAGACAGTGATACAGACAGACAGACACTGATACTAGCAGACAAAAAGACACAGACAGACAGAGAGACAGACAGACAGACATACAGACAGACACTGATACTAGCAGACAAAAAGACACAGACAGACAGAGACAGACAGACAGTGATACAGACAGACAGTGATACAGACAGACAGACACTGATACTAGCAGACAAAAAGACACAGACAGACAGAGAGACAGAGAGACAGACAGACAGACATACAGACAGACACTGATACTAGCAGACAAAAAAGACAGACAGACAGACAGACAGACAGACAGACAGACAGACAGACAGACAGACAGACAGACAGACAGACAGACAGACAGACAGACAGACAGACAGACAGACAGACAGACAGACAGACAGACAGACAGACAGACAGACAGACAGACAGACAGACTGTAAACATCAAGAAAACCAGTATGTTAATTACTGACAAGTTTTTCCAAAACTATTTGATAAATAGGGCAAAATAGAAATTGGCCTTTAACAGTTAGCATCAGCTTGATCTCCCCCTTTAAATAAAGGATGAACTGTGGCTGCCTTCCAAGCAATGGGTACCTCCCCAGAAAGGAGAGACAGGTTAAAAAGGTCAGAGACAGGCTTGGTGATGATAGGGGCAGCAACCTTAAAGAATAATATAATAATAATAATAATAATAATAATTTTAATATAATAATAATGATAATAATATAATAATAATAATAATATAATAATAATAATATAATAATAATAATAATAATAATTTTAATATAATAATAATATAATAATATAATAATAATAATAATATAATAATAATAATAATAATAATAATATAATAATAATAATAATATAATAATAATATATAATAATAATAATAATAATAATATATAATAAATAATAATATAATAATAATAAATAATAATAATAATAATAATAATATAATAATAATAATATAATAATAATATAATATAATAATAATAATAATATAATAATAATAATAATAATAATAATAATAATAATATAATAATAATAATAATAATATAATAATAATAATAATATAATAATAATAATAATATAATAATAATAATAATTAATAATAAGAAGAAAGGAGAGACAGGTTAAACAGGTCAGAGACAGGGGCAGGGGAAAAGGGGGAGAAGCATCTGGGATAGTCACATTAGAAGGGGTGGGAGATTGGGACATTTTGGACGGGCAAGGAGGCATGGCTGAGTTAAATAGGAATCCAGATTAAAGAGCTCAGCCATGTCCTTCTTGTCAGTAACAACCACATCATCAACATTTAAGGGACATGGGTAGCTATGAGGAGGGTATATTCTCCAAGTCTTTTACCGTTTCCCAGAACTTCTTTGGGTTCGACCCACAGAGAGAGAACTGCTCCTTAAAGTAACTACCTTTGTTCTTCTGGGTAGCCTGAGTGCACGTTTCTCATTGGCCTGAACGAGAGAGTATACATTCGCCAAATGCAATTCTTGAGGTGGAGTAACTTTGCCAGATCACGGTCGAACCAAGGGGCTGAACCTGTTTTTAATTCTCATTTTCTATATGGGGGGCGTGTTTGTTAACAATGCCACTGTAAATATAAAAAAAGAAGGTCCAAGTGTCTTTGACAGAGGGGGATCAAGCTGATTCTATACCATTTTACAGGCCAGGTCATGAAGGAAGGCTTGCTTATTAAAGTTTTTTAGCGTCTGACAAATCAGGACATTTCACTGAGCAGCCATTACGAAAACAGGCTGTAAAACAGTGATGACTAAGGTCATTACAGAAAACACCAGACTGATACTTATCAGGGTTATTTGTGTGGATAACCTTAATGAGATAAGCCTTTTCTGGGTATTTGGAGTCATACCTTGTGGGATTGGTAATAATCTGAGAAAGATTCCCATTGAGTCCCATTGATTTAGGACTTGGTCAGGTGGTTTAAGCATGTTCCAGTTTAGGTCACCTAGCAGGACAAATTCAGACTTAGTGTAAGGGGCAAGGAGATTGTTTGGGGACAGACTTGGTGGAGACAACTGAGCACTGAAGGTGATCCTTGGTAAAGATTGACACTCCACCACCTTTGGAAGATCTGTCTTGCCGAAAAAGGTTATAATTAGTTATTTGTCTTGGCTGGGACTACACAGAGCTAGATGTAATCACATGAAAACCCCTTTCTCCAGAAGGAAAGCCCTTTCTTTAGAAGGAAAGCCCTTTCTCTAGAAGGAAAGCCCTTTCTCTAGAAGGAAAGCCCTTTCTTTAGAAGGAAAGCCCTTTCTCTAGAAGGAAAGCCCTTTCTTTAGAAGGAAAGCCCTTTCTTTAGAAGGAAAGCCCTTTCTCTAGAAGGAAAGCCCTTTCTTTAGATCCAAAGCCACTGTATTAACAGAGAACAAATGTGCCGTGTCTTTGGCTATGCCGGATTAAGTGATATGACATGCTATTCTATCATTTCTCTGTAATTACATTTTTATTTTTTTATTTTACCTTTATTTAACCAGGCAAGTCAGTTAAGAACACTTTCTTATTTTCAATGACGGCCCTAGGAACAGTGGGTTAACTGCCTGTTCAGGGGCAGAACGACAGATTTGTACCTTGTCAGCTCGGGGGTTTGAACTCGCAACCTTCCGGTTACTAGTCCAACGCTCTAACCACTAGACTACCCTGCCGCCTGATTAAGCTAATCAGGTAAATAATTAAGTAGAAAGTCGGGGCATCATGAAAGAGTGTTTATAGAGCTGTTATCTTTCGAATAAACTCTTAAAGACCTAGCAATCTTTTACATCAATAGCAGTCAATATTTAATCGTCACCTTATTTAGTCTCATCTTCACGAACCCTGGCTAACAAGTTGAATCTGCAATACAACATTTTACAAACTTCACTTTACTATATTCTGGCTGCTATAGTCGAAATTCATCCTTCCAGCGTGTAGGTCGTCACCTTCACATTGATGTTTGGTGATATTTGGTGATATTTGGTGCTAATTTCGTCAGGTTCTTGCTGAGGTTGGTTTAGTTCTGGAGGTGGTCTTTGTCCTTTCAATGTGGGGATGGTAAATAAACAGAAAGTTACATTTTCGTCAAGCGGCTTATATAGGATTGGGAGAGGGGCCGTGCTTCATAGTTTATAACCAATGTCTGTTCATATGGGTGGGGCCACTGAGTTGAGCTTCGTTCACTCATGAAAACCCTATTCTCTCATTTAGGAGCTAAAAATTACATTTCATCTTTTCACAAATAGTTTCATATTTAAACATTTAAATTGCACAACAATTCCATGTGAATCTGATTTTCCAAGATGCAGTTTATGTCGTCCTGTCATCAGTAATCATGTCTCAGACACCAACTGAACTAACATCATATTCATTAAGTACCAACGCATATATTCAACTGGTTGGATTACCGAACTATGGTTCCGTTTCCCACCTTCTGATGTCACCAGACTCTCTATGTTAACAAAGGGATTTTCAATAGTCACATCGGTAGAGAGAGGAAAAGGGGGAAAAGTATTTATTGGGGGTCATAAACCTCCCCCCCTCAGGCCAACGTGACACATGACACTTACAAACACGCAAGGAGCACAGAACATGTTTGTGGATTCCACAGTAAGTGTTTTCATAATCATTTTAAACATGACTGAATTCCCCCTCCTTTTACAGGGACCTGAGTGAGAACAGTCTGACATCACTTCCTGTGGGTGGTCTGGGGGGACTGACCCATCTGAAGCTGAAAGGAAACATGGAGCTCTATGAGGACTTCAGCCCTGAACTCTTCACCCGCATGAGGTATGACCCCTGACCCCTAACTCTTCCCACTTCCCCTGACCTCTGACACTCAACCCTAACCCTTCAGCCCTGAACACTTCCCACACGGACCCACAAGGAATCCACGCACGCATAATTCAGACTGAAATCTGCAACATTTCAAAGAGAACGCATAGGATTTTAAAGCTACAAATATACTGCCAACTGATAGCAAAGTTAAATGAAATGTACTTGGTTGACGTTACGTTTTTCCTCTGTTTTCATTTATGTTTTTGAATCACCGAAAAGTGTGGTGTAGCCCACTCTCCCCACCAAAGCCCCTCCCCTGTGTGAGTGACAGCTACTCTAGCCAGTGGTGTAGCCCACTCTCCCCACCAAAGCCCCTCCCCTGTGTGAGTGACAGCTACTCTAGCCAGTGGTGTAGCCCACTCTCCCCACCAAAGCCCCTCCCCTGTGTGAGTGTCAGCTCCAGGGTGCAGAGCTCAGTGAGTGACTGACAGCTCCAGGGTACAGAGCTCAGTGAGTGAGTGACAGCTCCAGGGTGCAGAGCTCAGTGAGTGAGTGACAGCTCCAGGGTGCACAGCTCAGTGAGTGAGTGACAGCTCCAGGGTGCAGAGCTCAGTGAGTGAGTGACAGCTCCAGGGTGCAGAGCTCAGTGAGTGACTGACAGCTCCAGGGTACAGAGCTCAGTGAGTGACTGACAGCTCCAGGGTGCACAGCTCAGTGAGTGACTGACAGCTCCAGGGTGCACAGCTCAGTGAGTGAGTGACAGCTCCAGGGTGCAGAGCTCAGTGAGTGAGTGACAGCTCCAGGGTACAGAGCTCAGTGAGTGAGTGACAGCTCCAGGGTGCAGAGCTCAGTGAGTGACTGACAGCTCCAGGGTACAGACAGCTCTATAAGATGTGCTCTCTCTCCATCCTACTCTAGCCAGTAGGTGAACGACCCGGTGTAACAGATCTGACTTTCTTAGATTAAGGAAACTTTACCACTGTGGCCCAAGCTGTTATTTCCTGTCTCGACAACAATGGGGTTGACTTGAACAATGTTTGGGCTTTTGTAAGTCCAAGAAGGTGTTCTGTCAGGCTCCCCAGCGTCATCTGAGCATTCATGCTGGGTAATGGCCATTCTCCTGCGAGGCCTGTGTACGCTGTGCAGACCAGGTGCGGCTCCTGAATACGTGCTGTGAAGTTCCTGGCCGAGTACATGGATGTGCTCCCCGAATTCACTACGACCTTACCAGAAACAGCCAAATATGTCCAGGACCTTTGTGAGCTGCTGGGCGAACACGCACCCTACTGAAGGCCCAGGCTGTGTTCATTCTGGAGCATAGTGTGGAGATCGTGGCTAACCTGACAAGGCTGAATGAGACCTCTGTGCCAACAGCCCACCACATCGCCTGCAAGCTGGAGGACTTGCGAGTGCAGTTTGAGTATGGCAGAACAGCTGGAGCTAACGACTGGCGCCCTCGTTCAATGGAGCTGCTGGGGCAGCTTCTACAGCCAGAGGAAGACAGGTTCTCCTGCGTTGTTGCTCCAGTCTGCCGCATGCGCCATCAAGCTGTGCTGGAGAAGCACCCCTGTTCTTCACCTGTTCACGTCACTAATGGTTACTAGATCCAGCCCGGGTGGTAGGACCAAGAAAGGACACGAAGGACTTATGTCCATGCCATCCCTGCTCTGAGCCAGGTGTCTGCAGAGGAGTGGCACAGATACATGGGCATCGACAAGGCAGACGCTATGGAAGTCAGTAGACTGGTAGACAGCTAGTCAGGACAGGAAGCTACCTCAGTAGACTGGTAGACAGCTAGTCAGGACAGGAAGCTACCTCAGTAGACTGGTAGACAGCTAGTCAGGACAGGAAGCTACCTCAGTAGACTGGTAGACAGCTAGTCAGGACAGGAAGCTACCTCAGTAGACTGGTAGACAGCTAGTCAGGACAGGAAGCTACCTCAGTGGACTGGTAGACAGCTAGTCAGGACAGGAAGCTACCTCAGTGGACTGGTAGACAGCTAGTCAGGACAGGAAGCTACCTCAGTAGACTGGTAGACAGCTAGTCAGGACAGGAAGCTACCTCAGTAGACTGGTAGACAGCTAGTCAGGCTGTTATATGTCCCTCCCCACTACCTCAGTGGACTGGTAGACAGCTAGTCAGGACAGGAAGCTACCTCAGTAGACTGGTAGACAGCTAGTCAGGCTGTTATATGTCCCTCCCCACTACCTCAGTGGACTGGTAGACAGCTAGTCAGGACAGGAAGCTACCTCAGTAGACTGGTAGACAGCTAGTCAGGCTGTTATATGTCCCTCCCCACTACCTCAGTGGACTGGTAGACAGCTAGTCAGGACAGGAAGCTACCTCAGTAGACTGGTAGACAGCTAGTCAGGACAGGAAGCTACCTCAGTGGACTGGTAGACAGCTAGTCAGGACAGGAAGCTACCTCAGTAGACTGGTAGACAGCTAGTCAGGACAGGAAGCTACCTCAGTGGACTGGTAGACAGCTAGTCAGGACAGTAAGCTACCTCAGTGGACTGGTAGACAGCTAGTCAGGACAGGAAGCTACCTCAGTGGACTGGTAGACAGCTAGTCAGGCTGTTATTAGCCCAGTTATAGATAAGTAAAGGTCAGTAATGGAGAATTACTGCTTCCTACAAGACCACAAAACGTGTAAGCTACATTTCAAACTGTCTTTGAAAAGCCAGTCAAGTAAAAAGGGGTGTGTCTTAATTAAAGGGGCAGTGTTGTATTTTGAGAAAAGGCTTGACTATGCAAATAAGCCAATAGTCAGAGGGGTAGTCTCCTTTGTCTAATTGTCTGTATGGTAATAATAATGAATTTGATTTTGTTAAGTGGGGTCTTACATCATACAACACAATACACTGCAATTTACAGTCACCTATTTGGCCCATGGTGTTAACCTCATAGATGCTACTGTAGGTCTGAACACCTCATATAGACCTGAACACCACATAGAGACTACTGTAGGCCTGAACACCACATAGAGACTACTGTAGGTCTGAACACCTCATATAGACCTGAACACCACATATAGACTACTGAAGGTCTGAACACCTCTTATAGACCTGAACACCACATATAGACTACTGTAGGTCTGAACACCTCATATAGACCTGAACACCACATATAGACTACTGTAGGTCTGAACACCTCATATAGACCTGAACACCACATAGAGACTACTGTAGGTCTGAACACCTCATATAGACTACTGTAGGCCTGAACACCACATAGAGACTACTGTAGGCCTGAACACCACATAGAGACTACTGTAGGCCTGAACACCACATAGAGACTACTGTAGGCCTGAACACCACATAGAGACTACTGTAGGCCTGAACACCACATAGAGACTACTGTAGGTCTGAACACCACATAGAGACTACTGTAGGTCTGAACACCACATATAGACCTGAACACCTCATATAGACCTGAACACCTCATATAGACTACTGTAGGTCTGAACACCACATAGAGACTACTGTAGGTCTGAACACCACATATAGACTACTGTAGGTCTGAACACCACATAGAGGCTACTGTAGGTCTGAACACCACATAGAGACTACTGTAGGTCTGAACACCACATAGAGACTACTGTAGGTCTGAACACCACATAGAGACTACTGTAGGTCTGAACACCACATAGAGACTACTGTAGGTCTGAACACCACATAGAGACTACTGTAGGTCTGAACACCACATAGAGACTACTGTAGGCCTGAACACCACATATAGACTACTGTAGGTCTGAACACCTCATATAGACCTGAACACCTCATATAGACTACTGTAGGTCTGAACACCACATAGAGACTACTCATGGTTTTAATCTATCAGCCTCGTCTGCTTCTTGAGGTAAGAGGACCAGCCTCATGGTTTTAGTCTTGAGGTAAGAGGGCCAGCCTCATGGTTTTAGTCTTGAGGTAAGAGGACCAGCCTCATGGTTTTAGTCTTGAGGTAAGAGGACCAGCCTCATGGTTTTAATCTATCAACCTCGTCTGCTTCTTGAGGTAAGAGGACCAGCCTCATGGTTTTAGTCTTGAGGTAAGAGGACCAGCCTCATGGTTTTAGTCTTGAGGTAAGAGGACCAGCCTCATGGTTTTAATCTATCAGCCTCGTCTGCTTCTTGAGGTAAGAGGACCAGCCTCATGGTTTTAGTCTTGAGGTAAGAGGACCAGCCTCATGGTTTTAGTCTTGAGGTAAGAGGCCCAGTCTCATGGTTTTAGTCTTGAGGTAAGAGGACCAGCCTCATGGTTTTAGTCTTGAGGTAAGAGGCCCAGCCTCATGGTTTTAGTCTTGAGGTAAGAGGACCAGCATCATGGTTTTAATCTATCAGCCTCGTCTGCTTCTTGAGGTAAGAGGACCAGCATCATGGTTTTAGTCTTGAGGTAAGAGGACCATCCTCATGGTTTTAGTCTTGAGGTAAGAGGCCCAGCCTCATGGTTTTAGTCTTGCGGTAAGAGGACCAGCATCATGGTTTAAGTATTGAGGTAAGAGGACCAGCCTCATGGTTTTAGTCTTGCGGTAAGAGGACCAGCATCATGGCTTTAGTCTTGAGGTAAGAGGACCAGCCTCATGGTTTAAGTATTGAGGTAAGAGGACCAGCATCATGGTTTTAGTCTATCAACCTCGTCTGTTTCAGCCATCTCAGCAACCACCTGTAGTAATCGTCAGAAGAACACTCCCACCGCCCAAACTATTCCAAACCATCTCCTGTCCCAGCCACCAACAGAACCTGAGGTGTTCTGACCCAGCCACCAACAGAACCTGAGGTGTTCTGACCCAGCCACCAACAGAACCTGAGGTGTTCTGACCCAGCCACCAACAGAACCTGAGGTGTTCTGACCCAGCCACCAACAGAACCTGAGGTGTTCTGACCCAGCCACCAACAGAACCTCAGTTCTCCTGACCCAGCCACCAACAGAACCTGAGGTGTTCTGACCCAGCCACCAACAGAACCTGAGGTGTTCTGACCCAGCCACCAACAGAACCTGAGGTCTCCTGACCCAGCCACCAACAGAACCTCAGGTCTTCTGACCCAGCCACCAACAGAACCTCAGTTCTCCTGACCCAGCGCCACCAATAGTACCTGAGGTGTTCTGACCCAGCCACCAACAGAACCTGAGGTGTTCTGACCCAGCCACCAATAGAGCCTGAGGTGTTCTGACCCAGCCACCAACAGAACCTCAGGTCTCCTGACCCAGCCACCAACAGAACTTCAGGTGTTCTGACCCAGCCACCAATAGAACCTGAGGTGTTCTGACCCAGCCACCAATAGAACCTGAGGTGTTCTGACCTCACCAATAGAACCTCAGGTGTTCTGTCTGTCATGTAAACATGACATGTAAAACAGTCTCTATATTCAACATCAACAACACCTTGGAGAACTCCTGTATTTCTCCATGCTTCCCTCTATCTCTCCATCCCTCCCTCTATCTCTCCATCCCTACCTCTATCTCTCCATCCCTCCCTCTATCTCTCCATCCCTCCCTCTATCTCTCCATCCCTCCCTCTATCCATCCATCCCTCCCCCTATCCATCCCTCCCCCTATCCATCCCTCCCTCTATCGCTCCATGCCTCCATCCCTCCCTCCCTCCCTCCCTCTATCCCTCCCTCCCTCCATCCCTCCCTCTATCCCTCCATCCCTCCCTTTAAACTATGGTGAGCTCCCTGCAGGGAGGTTCATCACGCTAACAAGAACCAGCATGCTACTGATCAAAGAAATTCCTCAGATGTTTCTGAAAATAACCTCTCTTCCCATCTCTCTCTCTCTCTTCTCATCTCTCTCTCTCTCTCTTCCCCTCTCTCTTCCCATCTCTCTCTCTCTCTTCCCATCTCTCTCTCTCTTCCCATCTCTCTCTCTCTCTCTCTCTCTCTCTCTCTCTCTCTCTCTCTCTCTCTCTCTCTCTCTCTCTCTCTCTCTCTCTCTCTCTCTCTTTCAGGGTGGTAGAGATGCCGTATGCGTACCAGTGCTGTGTCTACGGGTCATGTGGCAGCTATAAGCCCATCAGCCAACCGGAGACTGAGCAGAGCAGTGAGGAGGAGGAGCTAGACCAGAGGACCGTCGCCCTATACCCCATCCACACAGACACACTCTGTAAGAACCCATGCACACAGCGCACGCACACATCCTGTAAGAACACACACACACACAGCGCACGCACACATCCTGTAAGAATGCACACACACACAGCGCACACACACATACTGTAAGAACGAACACACACACACACAGCGCACACACACATACTGTAAGAACGCACACACACACAGCGCACACACACATACTGTAAGAACGCACACACCACACAGCGCACACACACATACTGTAAGAACGCACACACACACACACAGCGCACACACACAGCGCACACAGACACACAGAACGCACACACACATACTGTAAGAACGCACACACACAGTGCACACACACAGCGCACGCAGACACGCAGAATGCACACACACACACAGCGCACGTACACACACTGTAAGAACGCACACACAGCGGACGCGCGCACGCACACACACTGTGTGCTGCAGCTGTGCATAGTCTATCGGTAAATAGCCCACCCAATTCACCTACCTCATCCCCATACTGTTTATATTGATTCACTTTTCTGCTCTTTTGCACAACAATATCTCTACCTGTACATGACCATCTGATCATTTATCATTCCAGTGTTAATCAGCTAAATTGTCATTATTCGCCTACCTCCTCATGCCTTTTGCACCCAATGTATATAGACTCCCCTTTTTCCTACTGTGTTATTGACTTGTTTATTATTTACTCCATGTGTAACTCTGTGTTGTCTGTTCACATATGTTCATAAATGAGAACTTGTTCTCAGCTAGCCTACCTGGTTAAATAAAGGTTAAATATAATTTATTTTTTAAACACACACACACCACCATTACACACACACAGCGCACGTACACACACAGTAAGAACGCACACACACACCACCATTACACACACACAGCGCACGTACACACACAGTAAGAACGCACACACACACACACAGCACACATACTGTAAGAACACACACACACACACAGCACACATACTGTAAGAACGCACACACACACACAGCACACATACTGTAAGAACACACACACACACACAGCACACATACTGTAAGAACACACACACACACACAGCACACATACTGTAAGAACACACACACACTGGGTTTCGGGGTCTGGGCAGGGTAACAGGCTAATGTTCTGTCTGTGAGTCTGGAACTGATGCTGTTTCTAACATGTCAGAGCCCTACTTAATCATAGATACCTGGCACAGGAGCACACACTCTCCTTTCTCTTCTTTATAGACTCCATTACCTTATCTATTGACTTCATTACCTTATCTATGGACTTCTTTCTCTTATCTATGGACTTCTTTCTCTTATCTATAGACCATTACCTTATCTATAGACTTCATTACCTTATCTATAGACTCCATTGTCTTATCTATAGACTCCGTTATCTTATCTATAGACTCCATTACCTTATCTATAGACTTCATTACCTTATCTATTGACTCCATTGTCTTATCTATAGACTCCGTTATCTTATCTATAGACTCCATTATCTTATCTATAGACTCCATTATCTTATCTATCGAGTTTGATCTCTTATCTATTGACTTCGTTACCTTATCTATAGAATCCATTATCTTATCTATAGAGACCATTGCCTTATCTATATACTTCATTACCTTATCTATAGACTCCATTACCTTATCTATAGAATCCGTTATCTTATCTATAGAGACCATTGCCTTATCTATATACTTCATTACCTTATCTATAGACTCCATTACCTTATCTATAGACTTCATTACCTTATCTATAGAATCCGTTATCTTATCTATAGAGACCATTGCCTTATCTATATACTTCATTACCTTATCTATAGACTCCATTATCTTATCTATAGACCATTACCTTATCTATAGATTCCATTACCTTATCTATAGACTTCATTACCTTATCTATTGACTCCATTGTCTTATCTATAGACTCCGTTATCTTATCTATAGACTCCATTATCTTATCTATCGAGTTTGATCTCTTATCTATTGACTTCGTTACCTTATCTATAGAATCCGTTATCTTATCTATAGAGACCATTGCCTTATCTATATACTTCATTACCTTATCTATAGACTCCATTACCTTATCTATAGACTTCATTATCTTATCTATAGACTCCATTACCTTATCTATAGACTTCATTACCTTATCTATAGAATCCGTTATCTTATCTATAGACTCCATTATCTTATATATCGAGTTCGATCTCTTATCTATTGACTTCGTTACCTTATCTATAGAATCCGTTATCTTATCTATAGAGACCATTGCCTTATCTATATACCATTACCTTATCTATTGACTTCATTATCGTATCTATCGTTCTTTCTCTTATATATAGCCTCCATTATCTTGTCTGTCGACTTCTTTCAAGTATATATAGTTCCATTATCTTATATATAGACTCCATTACCTTATCTATAGAATCAATGATCTTATCTATTGACTTCATTATCTTATATATAGACTCCATTATCTTATATATAGACTGCATTATCTTATCTGTCGACTCCATTGTCCTATACATAAACTCCATTATCTTATCTGTCAACTTCTTTCTCGTATCTATCGGTCCATTATCTTATCGTTAGACTCCATTCTCTTGTCTATAGACTCCATTGTCTTTTATAAAGACACCATTACGTTATCTATAGACTACATTATCTTATAAATATACTCTATTATCTTATACATTGACTCATTATCTTAGCTATAAACTCCATTATCGTAGCTCTAAATGGAATTACATTACATATAGACTCCATTATCGTATTGATATACCCCATTATCTTACCTGCAGACTCCATTATATTATACATAGACTCCATTCTGTTATATATCGACTCCATTATCTCATATTTACACCAATTATCTTCCAGACACTCCATTATCATGTGTGCACACTCCATTATCTTAAATATACTCCATTATCTTATATATACTCCATGACCTTATCTATAGACTCCATTATCTTATATATACTCCATTATCTAACCTGACAGTTCTGTTGTTTATTCAGATGACCCAGACCTGGAGGATCTCCAGATGGAGATACAGGAATCTAAACTACAGACTAACATCCAGTGCTCACCTGTACCAGGTACACACACCTAATACACCTGTACCAGGTACACACACCTAATACACCTGTACCAGGTACACACACCTAATACACCTGTACCAGGTACACACACCTAATACACCTGTACCAGGTACATACACCTAATACACCTGTACCAGGTACACACACCTAATACACCTGTACCAGTTACACACACCTAATACACCTGTACCAGGTACACACACCTAATACACCTGTACTAGGTACACACACCTAATACACCTGTACTAGGTACACACACCTAATACACCTGTACCAGGTACACACACCTAATACACCTGTACTAGGTACACACACCTAATACCCTGTACTAGGTACACACACCTAATACACCTGTACCTACACACACCTAATACACCTGTACCAGGTACACACACCTAATACACCTGTACCAGGTACACACACCACTGTTTAATACACCTGTACCAGGTACACACACCTAATACACCTGTACCAGGTACACACACCTAATACACCTGTACCAGGTACACACACCTAATACACCTGTACCAGGTACACACACCTAATACACCTGTACCAGGTACACACACCTAATACACCTGTACCAGGTACACACACCTAATACACCTGTACCAGGTACACACACCACTGTTTAATACACCTGTACCAGGTACACACACCTAATACACCTGTACCAGGTACACACACCTAATACACCTGTACCAGGTACACACAACACTGTTTAATACATCTGTACCAGGTACACACACCTAATACACCTGTACCAGGTACACACACCTAATACACCTGTACTAGGTACACACACCTAATACACCTGTACCAGGTACACACACCACTGTTTAATACACCTGTACCAGGTACACACACCTCTGTTTAATACACCTGTACCAGGTACACACACCTAATACACCTGTACCAGGTACACACACCACTGTTTAATACACCTGTACCAGGTACACACACCACTGTTTAATACACCTGTACCAGGTACACACACCTAATACACCTGTACTAGGTACACACACCTAATACACCTGTACCAGGTACACACACCACTGTTTAATACACCTGTACCAGGTACACACACCTAATACACCTGTACTAGGTACACACACCTAATACACCTGTACCAGGTACACACACCACTGTTTAATACACCTGTACCAGGTACACACAACTCTGTTTAATACACCTGTACCATGTACACACACCACTGTTTAATACACCTGTACCAGGTACACACACCACTGTTTAATACACCTGTACCAGGTACACACAACTCTGTTTAATACACCTGTACTATGTACACACACCACTGTTTAATACACCTGTACCAGGTACACACACAACTGTTTAATACACCTGTACCAGGTACACACACCACTGTTTAATACACCTGTACCATGTACACACACCACTGTTTAATACACCTGTACCAGGTACACACACCACTGTTTAATACACCTGTACCAGGTACACACACCACTTTTCAATACACCTGTACCATGTACACACACCACTGTTTAATACACCTGTACCAGGTACACACACCACTGTTTAATACACCTGTACCAGGTACACACACCACTGTTTAATACACCTGTACCATGTACACACACCACTGTTTAATACACCTGTACCAGGTACACACACCACTGTTTAATACACCTGGTTATCTCACCATCACAGATGAAATCACACGGACGTTAACCTCACATGCCTTGCTTATACAATCACTTGGGATGGATGTGGTTCAAGTCTTGAATGAGTGTATTGTTAAATACAGTGCATTTAGAAATGTTTCAGACCCCTTGACTTTTTCCACATTTGGTTACGTTACAGCCTTATTCTAAAATTGATGAAATAAAACATTTCCCTCAACAATCTACACATAATACCCCTTAATGACATCACAATACCCCATAATGACATCACAATACCTCATAATGACATCACAATACCCCATAATGACATCACAATACCCGTTAATGACATCACAATACCCCTTAATGACATCACAATACCCCATAATGACATCACAATACCCCATCATGACATCACAATACCCCATAATGACATCACAATACCCCATAATGACATCACAATACCCCATAATGACATCACAATACCCCACAATGACATCACAATACCCCATAATGACATCACAATACCCCATAATAACATCACAATACCCATAATGACATCACAATACCCCATAATGACATCACAATACCCCATAACGACATCACAATACCCCATAATGACATCACAATACCCCATAATGACAAAGGGAAAACAGGTTTTTAGAAATGTTTGCAAATGTATTAAAATTCTAAAACTGAAATACCTCATTTATATAAGTATTTAGACCCTCTGGTATGAGACTGGACATTGAGCTCAGGTGCATCCTGTTTCCATTGATCATCCTTGAGATGTTTCTACAACTTGATTGGAGTCCACCTGTGGTAAATTCAATTGATTGGACATGATTTGGAAAGGCACACACCTGTCTATATAACGTCCCACAGTTGACAGTGCATTTCAGAGCAAAAATGAATCCATGCAGTCGAGACAGGATTGTGTCGAGGCACAGATCTGGGGAAGGGTACCAAAACATTTCTGCAGCATTGAAGGTCCCCAAGAACACAGTGGCCTCCGTCGTTCTTAAATGGGAGAAGTTTGGAACCACCAAGACTCTCCCTGGAGCTGGCCGCCCGGCCAAACTGAGCAATCAGGGGAGAAGGGCCTTGGTCAGGGAGGTGACCAAGAACCTGATGGTCACTCTGACAGAGCTCCAGGGGTCTTCTGTGGAGATGGGAGAACCTTCCATCTCTGCAGCACTCCACCAATCAGGCCTTTAGGGTAGAGTGGCCAGATGGAAGCCACTCCTCAGTAAAAGGCACATGACAGCCCACTTGGAGTTTGCCATAAGGCACCTAAAAGAGATCAAGATTCTCTGGTCTGATGAAACCAAGATTGAACCCTTTGGCCTGAATGCCAAGCGTCACATCTGGAGGAAACCTGGCACCATCCCTACGGTGAAGCATGGTGGTGGCAGCATCATGCTGTGGGGATGTTTTTCAGTGGCAGGGACTGGGAGACTAGTCAGGATCAAGGGAAAGCAGAATGGAGCAAAGCACAGAGAAATCCTTGATGAAAATCTGCTCCAGAGTTCTCAGGAACTCAGACTGGGGTGAAGGTTCATCTTCCAACAGCACAATGACTCTAAGCACACAGTCAAGACAACGCAGGAGTGGCTTCAGGACACGTTTCTGAATTTCATTCAGTGCAGCAACGCTCCCCATCCAACCTGACAGAGCTTGAGAGGATCTGCAGAGAAGAATGGGAGAAATTTCCCAAATACAGGTGTACCAAGCTTGTAGCATCATACCTGTTAGCAGTTGATGTTGTTCTTTAATAACACAGACCCCAAAGCAAATCAGGGGGGGGGGAATAGGTTCATTCAAAGAGAACAAATCATGCATGGAGGTAGATGGTAGATGTTCATGCTCCCCTGTCCTCAGTGATTCTCTCTCCAGGGATTCTCTCTCCTGTGATTCTCTCTCCAGGGATTCTCTCCTCAGTGATTCTCTCCTCAGTGATTCTCTCCAGTGATTCTCTCTCAAGTTATTCGCTCCTGTGATTCTCAAATCAAATCAAATTTATTCTCTCTCCTGTGATTCTCTCTCCAGTGATTCTCTCTCAAGTTATTCGCTCCTGTGATTCTCAAATCAAATCAAATTTATTCTCTCTCCTGTGATTCTCTCTCGTGATTCACTCTAGTAATTCTGTCCAGTGATTCACTCCACAGAACAAAGTGACAGGATGTAGTTTTCTAACCCAGCCCTTGCCTGTGGTTGACCAATTAGAATTCCTTGCAATAAAACTGGGCCAATGGCCAAATAACAAGTAACCTATTTCAGAAGACAAATTCCTCTCATCTCTGATCCATTGCTCATTAATTCCCTTTTCCATTGATCGTTGGGACTGTATTGACATGTAGTCCTCTGCGTTGTGTATTTATCTTTATATCCTTGCAGACCCTAGAAGACTGGAGGCTGTAATCACTGATAAAGGTGCTTCAACAGAGTACTGAGTAGAGTCTGAATACTGATGGAAATGTGACATTTTAGTTCTTTATTTGAAATACATATCATTTCTAAAAACCTGTTTTGGTTTTGTCATTATGGGGTATCGTGATGTCATTATGGGGTATTGTGATGTCGTTATGGGGTATTGTGATGTCGTTATAGGGTATTGTGATGTCGTTATGGGGTATTGTGATGTCGTTATGGGGTATTGTGATGTCGTTATGGGGTATTGTGATGTCGTTATGGGGTATTGTGATGTCGTTATGTGGTATTGTGATGTCGTTATGTGGTATTGTGATGTCGTTATGTGGTATTGTGATGTCATTATGGGGTATTGTGATGTCATTATGGGGTATTGTGATGTCATTATGGGGTATTGTGATGTCATTATGGGGTATTGTGATGTGATTATGGGGTATTGTGATGTGATTATGGGGTATTGTGATGTCATTATGGGGTATTGTGATGTCATTATGGGGTATTGTATGTAGATTGATGAGGGGGAAAACTATTGACATTATTTTAGAATAAGACTGTAACCCAATGTGGAAAAGAGGTCTGAATTCTTTCCTAATGCTGTATCTTGTTAAACGTATGTCTGTCTCGCCCTCCTAGGTCCGTTCCGGCCATGTGACTCCCTGCTAGGCAGCTGGTTGGTCCGTGTGGGTCTGTGGTGCGTCTCCATCGTGTCTCTACTTGGGAACTCTCTCTTGCTGCTGTCGCTCTTCAGTTCGGCGGGCTATCTCTCCCCGCTGCGGTTCACCACCGCCTGCATGGCCGCTGCCAACCTCCTCACCGGCGTATGCACATGCACGCTCGCCCTCGTGGACGCCCTCACGCTGGGAGAATTTGGACGCCACGGTGCCCGCTGGGAGTCGGGTCCCGGTTGCCAGGTGACGGGGTGGGTGTGGGTGTTTGCTTCCGAGGCGAGCGTGCTGCTGTTGACCCTGGCGGCCGTGCAGTGTGGCATGAGCGTGACGTGCGCACGGGCCTACGGAAAGGCGCCCTCACACGGGAGCGTCCGAACGTGCGCGTTCTTCTGCCTCACCCTCTCTCTCACCCTGGCATCCCTCCCTCTGGTCAATGTGGGGGAGTACGGTTCCACCCCTCTCTGCCTGCCCTCCCCCTTGCATCCCCCCTCCTCCCATCCACCCTCCTCTCTAGGCTTCCCTCTCTCTCTGATCATGATGAATACACTGTGTCTGCTGATAGTGACAGTCTCCTACATCCGTCTGTACTGGGAGCTGCTGAGAGGAGAGTGCGAGGGGCTGTGGGACTGTAGCATGATTAAGCACATCACCTGGTTGATCTTCATCAACGGTCTCCTCTACATCCCAGTGGCCTTCCTGTCTCTCTGCTCCTTGCTGGGGCTGCTTTCTCTGGGGGAGGAGGTGCTGAAGTCTGTCCTGCTCCTTCTACAACCCCTCCCCTCCTGCCTCAACCCACTCCTCTTCCTCCTATTCACCCGAGACCACACCCACTTCTTGTTCTGGCCACATCCCAAGGCACGCCCCCAGTTATACCGGGACCGCACGCTTGAAGACTCGCTGGTCTCTGTGGACACAGAGAAGAGCTTGTGTTCTGATTTGTCGACGCAGGTGTCACTCGCCGAGGCTGACGCCCTCTACGTTGGAAGCCCCGCCCTCCAACCCCGGATGGATCCAATCAGATTATCCCACTGCTCTTCTTCCGCCTCCTCCTCGGTTCCTCTGATCCCGTGTCAGACACCTTCCCCCAGCCTGAGAGAAAGAGAGATGGAGAGTGAAAGAGATATGGAGAGCGAGAGGGAGGCAGAGTGGTAAGGTATGAATCACTAAACTACAATGGGACACAATCTCAGTTGTCAAGCACTGCTGGCTGGGACCCTACGAGACATTAAAACCAACACATTCCCTTCTGCCTCCCTCTCTCTCCTTCGCTCCCACTATCTCCCTCCCTCCCTTCCCACCCCCTCTCCCTCCTTCCCACCCCCTCCCTCCCTCCTCTCTCCTTCCCTCCCCCCCCCCCTCTCTCCCCCTCTCTCCTTCCCTCCCTCTCTCCTCCCTCCCTCTCTCTCTCTCCTCCCTTCTCCCTCTCTCTCCTCCCCTCCCTCCCTCCCTCCCTCCTCTCTCCTTCCCTCCCTCCCTCCCTCCCTCTCTCTCCTCCCTCTCTCTCCTCCCTCCCTCCCTCTCTTCTCCCTCTCCTTCCCTCCCTCCTCTCTCCTTCCCTCCCTCCGCTCTCCTTCCTTCCCTCCCTCTCCTCCCTCCCTCTCTATCCATCCCCCTCTCTCCTCCCTCCCTCCCTCCCTTCTCCCTCTCTCTCCTTCCCTCTCTCCCTCCCTCTCTCTCCTTCCCTCCCTCCCTCCCTCCCTCTCTCTCCTTCCCTCCCTCCCTCTCTCTCCTCCCTCCCTCTCTCCCTCCCTCCCTCCTCCCTTCTCCCTCCCTCCCTTCTCCCTCCTTCTCTCCTCCCTCCCTCCCTCCCTCCCTCCCCTCTCTCCTTCCCTCCCTCTCTCTCCTCCCTCCCTCCTTCTCTCTCCTCTCTTCTCCCTCTCTCTCCTCTCTTCTCCCTCTCTCTCCTCTCTTATCCCTCTCTCCTTCCCTCCCTCTCTCTCCTCCCTTCTCCTTTTCTCCTCCCTTCTCCCTCTCCTCCCTCCCCCTCTCTCTCTCTCTCCTCCTCCCCCTCTCTCTCTCCTCCCTCCCTCTCTCTCTCTCCTCCCTCCCTCTCTCTCTCTCCTCCCTCCCTCTCTCTCCTCCCTCCCTCTCTCTCCATCCATCCCTCCATATCTCTCCATCCATCCCTCCCTCCCTCCCTCTCTCTCCTCCCTCCCTCTCTTCTCCATCTCTCCATCCATCCCTCACTCATAAGGGGACCATTACAGGAGACCAGCAGCAGGGGCTTTTGAAAGTGCATCAGTCCTGGAGAAAGCATCATCATTAGTGTCAGCATCCCTCCACACAGAGACATCCTACAACAGTATTGAAGAGTCTACTACTAAGTATATCACTAAGGCCTCAATTCAATCCAACCTGAATTAAGGTATTTTCACAGTAGCTCTTTTTCCAAAGATCAAATGAACTCACAGACTGGTCTTGGGTACTGTATAAAACCTACAACTACTAGCAGGGTGACCAGACTGGTCTTGGGTACTGTATAAAACCTACAACTACTAGCAGGGTGACCAGACTGGTCTTGGGTAGTGTATAAAACCTACAACTACTAGCAGGGTGACCAGACTGGTCTTGGGTACTGTATAAAACCTACAACTACTAGCAGGGTGACCAGACTGGTCTTGGGTACTGTATAAAACCTACAACAAGTAGCAGGGTGACCAGACTGGTCTTGGGTACTGTATAAAACCTACAACAAGTAGCAGGGTGACCAGACTGGTCTTGGGTACTGTATAAAACCTACAACTACTAGCAGGGTGACCAGACTGGTCTTGGGTACTGTATAAAACCTACAACTACTAGCAGGGTGACCAGACTGGTCTTGGGTACTGTATAAAACCTACAACAAGTAGCAGGGTGACCAGACTGGTCTTGGGTACTGTATAAAACCTACAACTACTAGCAGGGTGACCAGACTGGTCTTGGGTACTGTATAAAACCTACAACTACTAGCAGGGTGACCAGACTGGTCTTGGGTACTGTATAAAACCTACAACAAGTAGCAGGGTGACCAGACTGGTCTTGGGTACTGTATAAAACCTACAACTACTAGCAGGGTGACCAGACTGGTCTTGGGTACTGTATAAAACCTACAACAAGTAGCAGGGTGACCAGACTGGTCTTGGGTACTGTATAAAACCTACAACTACTAGCAGGGTGACCAGACTGGTCTTGGGTAGTGTATAAAACCTACAACTACTAGCAGGGTGACCAGACTGGTCTTGGGTACTGTATAAAACCTACAACTACTAGCAGGGTGACCAGACTGGTCTTGGGTACTGTATAAAACCTACAACTACTAGCAGGGTGACCAGACTGGTCTTGGGTACTGTATAAAACCTACAACAAGTAGCAGGGTGACCAGACTGGTCTTGGGTACTGTATAAAACCTACAACTACTAGCAGGGTGACCATACTGGTCTTGGGTACTGTATAAAACCTACAACTACTAGCAGGGTGACCATACTGGTCTTGGGTACTGTATAAAACCTACAACTACTAGCAGGGTGACCAGACTGGTCTTGGGTACTGTATAAAACCTACAACTACTAGAAGGGTGACCCCCCCCCCCTCCACACAGGTATGTTTTCACTTTTCAGAATATTGTCAAATAAGACACAGCCTAAACATTGCTATGACAGATTTGAATGAATCCCAGCCTTAGTGTCCTTAATAGTCAATAAGTACACACTACTATGTGTCCTACTGCCATCACTAGTCACCAAGGGTAGCAGAGGATATTATATAGATATTCCAACAAATCGACTAGGATTCATTCAAATTAAATGTCCCAGATGTTCACTGTCAACTCTGTTGATTTGATTGAATTCCAGACATATTACCAGCAGATGTATGACTGAATGAATGATCGGTAGCCTGGGTCCCTTCAGACTGTAGAGTAGTGCCCACTCCAAAATAGACCCCTGAACACTTCTCCCCTCGCCAATGCTCAGGGCCCTTCACAGACTGTAGAGTAGTGCCCACTCCAAAATAGACCCCTGAACACTTCTCCCCTCGCCAATGCTCAGGGCCCTTCACAGACTGTAGAGTAGCGCCCACTCCAAAATAGACCCCTGAACACTTCTCCCCTCGCCAATGCTCAGGGCCCTTCACAGACTGTAGAGTAGCGCCCACTCCAAAATAGACCCCTGAACACTTCTCCCCTCGCCAATGCTCAGGGCCCTTCACAGACTGTAGAGTAGCGCCCACTCCAAAATAGACCCCTGAACACTTCTCCCTCACCAACCCTTCATTCAGATGTTAATGTAGATCCATTTGATGTAGGTGGACTTTCTGGCCATATGGTTTACACTTATCTAATCCTTTCAGACGAGTAGTGATGTATAGGGGACAGGGAACAGGGATTATCTAGAGGTTCTGGTGTACAGTAGACTAGCTAGCTGGGGTCTGTTCAGCGAGGGGACAGGGATTATCTAGAGGTTCTGGTGTACAGTAGACTAGCTAGCTGGGGTCTGTTCAGCGAGGGAACAGGGATTATCTAGAGGTTCTGGTGTACAGTAGACTAGCTAGCTGGGGTCTGTTCAGCGAGGGGACAGGGATTATCTAGAGGTTCTGGTGTACAGTAGACTAGCTAGCTGGGGTCTGTTCAGCGAGGGAACAGGGATTATCTAGAGGTTCTGGTGTACAGTAGACTAGCTAGCTGGGGTCTGTTCAGCGAGGGAACAGGGATTATCTAGAGGTTCTGGTGTACAGTAGACTAGCTAGCTGGGGTCTGTTCAGCGAGGGGACAGGGATTATCTAGAGGTTCTGGTGTACAGTAGACTAGCTAGCTGGGGTCTGTTCAGCGAGGGGACAGGGATTATCTAGAGGTTCTGGTGTACAGTAGACTAGCTAGCTGGGGTCTGTTCAGCGAGGGAACAGGGATTAACTAGAGGTTCTGGTGTACAGTAGACTAGCTAGCTGGGGTCTGTTCAGCGAGGGGACAGGGATTAACTAGAGGTTCTGGTGTACAGTAGACTAGCTAGCTGGGGTCTGTTCAGCGAGGGGACAGGGATTATCTAGAGGTTCTGGTGTACAGTAGACTAGCTAGCTGGGGTCTGTTCAGCGAGGGAACAGGGATTATCTAGAGGTTCTGGTGTACAGTAGACTAGCTAGCTGGGGTCTGTTCAGCGAGGGAACAGGGATTATCTAGAGGTTCTGGTGTACAGTAGACTAGCTAGCTGGGGTCTGTTCAGCGAGGGGACAGGGATTATCTAGAGGTTCTGGTGTACAGTAGACTAGCTAGCTGGGGTCTGTTCAGCGAGGGAACAGGGATTATCTAGAGGTTCTGGTGTACAGTAGACTAGCTAGCTGGGGTCTGTTCAGCGAGGGAACAGGGATTATCTAGAGGTTCTGGTGTACAGTAGACTAGCTAGCTGGGGTCTGTTCAGCGAGGGGACAGGGATTATCTAGAGGTTCTGGTGTACAGTAGACTAGCTAGCTGGGGTCTGTTCAGCGAGGGGACAGGGATTATCTAGAGGTTCTGGTGTACAGTAGACTAGCTAGCTGGGGTCTGTTCAGCGAGGGGACAGGGATTAACTAGAGGTTCTGGTGTACAGTAGACTAGCTAGCTGGGGTCTGTTCAGCGAGGGGACAGGGATTAACTAGAGGTTCTGGTGTACAGTAGACTAGCTAGCTGGGGTCTGTTCAGCGAGGGGACAGGGATTATCTAGAGGTTCTGGTGTACAGTAGACTAGCTAGCTGGGGTCTGTTCAGCGAGGGAACAGGGATTATCTAGAGGTTCTGGTGTACAGTAGACTAGCTAGCTGGGGTCTGTTCAGCGAGGGGACAGGGATTATCTAGAGGTTCTGGTGGACTAGCTAGCTGGGGTCTGTTCAGCGAGGGGACAGGGATTATCTAGAGGTTCTGGTGGACTAGCTAGCTGGGGTCTGTTCAGCGAGGGGACAGGGATTATCTAGAGGTTCTGGTGTACAGTAGACTAGCTAGCTGGGGTCTGTTCAGCGAGGGGACAGGGATTAACTAGAGGTTCTGGTGGACTAGCTAGCTGGGGTCTGTTCAGCGAGGGAACAGGGATTAACTAGAGGTTCTGGTGGACTAGCTAGCTGGGGTCTGTTCAGCGAGGGGACAGGGATTATCTAGAGGTTCTGGTGGACTAGCTAGCTGGGGTCTGTTCAGCGAGGGGACAGGGATTATCTAGAGGTTCTGGTGGACTAGCTAGCTGGGGTCTGTTCAGCGAGGGGACAGGGATTATCTAGAGGTTCTGGTGGACTAGCTAGCTGGGGTCTGTTCAGCGAGGGGACAGGGATTATCTAGAGATTCTGGTGGACTAGCTAGCTGGGGTCTGTTCAGCGAGGGGACAGGGATTATCTAGAGGTTCTGGTGGACTAGCTAGCTGGGGTCTGTTCAGCGAGGGGACAGGGATTATCTAGAGGTTCTGGTGGACTAGCTAGCTGGGGTCTGTTCAGCGAGGGGACAGGGATTATCTAGAGGTTCTGGTGTACAGTAGACTAGCTAGCTGGGGTCTGTTCAGCGAGGGAAGGGATTATCTATCTAGAGGTTCTGTGTACAGTAGACTAGCTAGCTGGGGTCTGTTCAGCGAGGGAACAGGGATTATCTAGAGGTTCTGGTGTACAGTAGACTAGCTAGCTGGGGTCTGTTCAGCGAGGGGACAGGGATTATCTAGAGGTTCTGGTGTACAGTAGACTAGCTAGCTGGGGTCTGTTCAGCGAGGGAACAGGGATTATCTAGAGGTTCTGGTGTACAGTAGACTAGCTAGCTGGGGTCTGTTCAGCGAGGGAACAGGGATTATCTAGAGGTTCTGGTGTACAGTAGACTAGCTAGCTGGGGTCTGTTCAGCGAGGGGACAGGGATTATCTAGAGGTTCTGGTGTACAGTAGACTAGCTAGCTGGGGTCTGTTCAGCGAGGGACAGGGATTATCTAGAGGTTCTGGTGTACAGTAGACTAGCTAGCTGGGGTCTGTTCAGCGAGGGGACAGGGATTAACTAGAGGTTCTGGTGTACAGTAGACTAGCTAGCTGGGGTCTGTTCAGGGGACAGGGAGGTCTGTTAGGGGACAGGGATTAACTAGAGGTTCTGGTGTACAGTAGACTAGCTAGCTGGGGTCTGTTCAGCGAGGGGACAGGGATTATCTAGAGGTTCTGGTGTACAGTAGACTAGCTAGCTGGGGTCTGTTCAGCGAGGGAACAGGGATTATCTAGAGGTTCTGGTGTACAGTAGACTAGCTAGCTGGGGTCTGTTCAGCGAGGGGACAGGGATTATCTAGAGGTTCTGGTGGACTAGCTAGCTGGGGTCTGTTCAGCGAGGGGACAGGGATTATCTAGAGGTTCTGGTGGACTAGCTAGCTGGGGTCTGTTCAGCGAGGGGACAGGGATTATCTAGAGGTTCTGGTGTACAGTAGACTAGCTAGCTGGGGTCTGTTCAGCGAGGGGACAGGGATTAACTAGAGGTTCTGGTGGACTAGCTAGCTGGGGTCTGTTCAGCGAGGGAACAGGGATTAACTAGAGGTTCTGGTGGACTAGCTAGCTGGGGTCTGTTCAGCGAGGGGACAGGGATTATCTAGAGGTTCTGGTGGACTAGCTAGCTGGGGTCTGTTCAGCGAGGGGACAGGGATTATCTAGAGGTTCTGGTGGACTAGCTAGCTGGGGTCTGTTCAGCGAGGGGACAGGGATTATCTAGAGGTTCTGGTGGACTAGCTAGCTGGGGTCTGTTCAGCGAGGGGACAGGGATTATCTAGAGATTCTGGTGGACTAGCTAGCTGGGGTCTGTTCAGCGAGGGGACAGGGATTATCTAGAGGTTCTGGTGGACTAGCTAGCTGGGGTCTGTTCAGCGAGGGGACAGGGATTATCTAGAGGTTCTGGTGGACTAGCTAGCTGGGGTCTGTTCAGCGAGGGGACAGGGATTATCTAGAGGTTCTGGTGGACTAGCTAGCTGGGGTCTGTTCAGCGAGGGGACAGGGATTATCTAGAGGTTCTGGTGGACTAGCTAGCTGGGGTCTGTTCAGCGAGGGGACAGGGATTATCTAGAGATTCTGGTGGACTAGCTAGCTGGGGTCTGTTCAGCGAGGGGACAGGGATTATCTAGAGGTTCTGGTGGACTAGCTAGCTGGGGTCTGTTCAGCGAGGGGACAGGGATTATCTAGAGGTTCTGGTGGACTAGCTAGCTGGGGTCTGTTCAGCGAGGGGACAGAGATTAACTAGAGGTTCTGGTGGACTAGCTAGCTGGGGTCTGTTCAGCGAGGGGACAGGGATTATCTAGAGGTTCTGGTGTACAGTAGACTAGCTAGCTGGGGTCTGTTCAGCGAGGGAATAGGGATTAACTAGAGGTTCTGGTGGACTAGCTAGCTGGGGTCTGTTCAGCGAGGGGACAGGGATTATCTAGAGGTTCTGGTGGACTAGCTAGCTAGGGTCTGTTCAGCGAGGGGACAGGGATTATCTAGAGGTTCTGGTGGACTAGCTAGCTGGGGTCTGTTCAGCGAGGGGACAGGGATTATCTAGAGGTTCTGGTGGACTAGCTAGCTGGGGTCTGTTCAGCGAGGGAACAGGGATTATCTAGAGGTTCTGGTGGACTAGCTAGCTGGGGTCTGTTCAGCGAGGGGACAGGGATTATCTAGAGGTTCTGGTGGACTAGCTAGCTAGGGTCTGTTCAGCGAGGGGACAGGGATTATCTAGAGGTTCTGGTGGACTAGCTAGCTGGGGTCTGTTCAGCGAGGGGACAGGGATTATCTAGAGGTTCTGGTGTACAGTAGACTAGCTAGCTGGGGTCTGTTCAGCGAGGGGAAAGGGATTATCTAGAGGTTCTGGTGGACTAGCTAGCTGGGGTCTGTTCAGCGAGGGAACAGGGATTAACTAGAGGTTCTGGTGGACTAGCTAGCTGGGGTCTGTTCAGCGAGGGGACAGGGATTATCTAGAGGTTCTGGTGTACAGTAGACTAGCTAGCTGGGATCTGTTCAGCGAGGGGACAGGGATTATCTAGAGGTTCTGGTGGACTAGCTAGCTGGGGTCTGTTCAGCGAGGGAACAGGGATTATCTAGAGGTTCTGGTGTAGACTAGCTAGCTGGGGTCTGTTCAGCGAGGGAACAGGGATTAACTAGAGGTTCTGGTGTAGACTAGCTAGCTGGGGGCCGGTTCAGCGAGGGGACAGGGATTAACTAGAGGTTCTGGTGTAGACTAGCTAGCTGGGGTCTGTTCAGCGAGGGGACAGGGATTAACTAGAGGTTCTGGTGTAGACTAGCTAGCTGGGGTCTGTTCAGCGAGGGAACAGGGATTAACTAGAGGTTCTGGTGTAGACTAGCTAGCTGGGGTCTGTTCAGCGAGGGAACAGGGATTAACTAGAGGTTCTGGTGTAGACTAGCTAGCTGGGGTCTGTTCAGCGAGGGAACAGGGATTAACTAGAGGTTCTGGTGTAGACTAGCTAGCTGGGGTCTGTTCAGCGAGGGGACAGGGGTTAACTAGAGGTTCTGGTGTACAGTAGACTAGCTAGCTGGGGTCTGTTCAGCGAGGGGACAGGGATTATCTAGAGGTTCTGGTGGACTAGCTAGCTGGTGTCTGTTCAGCGAGGGGACAGGGATTATCTAGAGGTTCTGGTGTACAGTAGACTAGCTAGCTGGGGTCTGTTCAGCGAGGGAACAGGGATTATCTAGAGGTTCTGGTGTACAGTAGACTAGCTAGCTGGGGTCTGTTCAGCGAGGGGACAGGGATTAACTAGAGGTTCTGGTGTACAGTAGACTAGCTAGCTGGGGTCTGTTCAGCGAGGGGACAGGGATTATCTAGAGGTTCTGGTGTACAGTAGACTAGCTAGCTGGGGTCTGTTCAGCGAGGGGACAGGGATTATCTAGAGGTTCTGGTGTACAGTAGACTAGCTAGCTGGGGTCTGTTCAGCGAGGGAACAGGGATTATCTAGAGGTTCTGGTGGACTAGCTAGCTGGTGTCTGTTCAGCGAGGGGACAGGGATTAACTAGAGGTTCTGGTGTACAGTAGACTAGCTAGCTGGGGTCTGTTCAGCGAGGGAACAGGGATTATCTAGAGGTTCTGGTGGACTAGCTAGCTGGTGTCTGTTCAGCGAGGGGACAGGGATTAACTAGAGGTTCTGGTGGACTAGCTAGCTGGTGTCTGTTCAGCGAGGGGACAGGGATTAACTAGAGGTTCTGGTGTACAGTAGACTAGCTAGCTGGGGTCTGTTCAGCGAGGGAACAGGGATTAACTAGAGGTTCTGGTGGACTAGCTAGCTGGTGTCTGTTCAGCGAGGGGACAGGGATTAACTAGAGGTTCTGGTGTACAGTAGACTAGCTAGCTGGGGTCTGTTCAGCGAGGGGACAGGGATTATCTAGAGGTTCTGGTGTACAGTAGACTAGCTAGCTGGGGTCTGTTCAGCGAGGGAACAGGGATTAACTAGAGGTTCTGGTGGACTAGCTAGCTGGGGTCTGTTCAGCGAGGGGACAGGGATTAACTAGAGGTTCTGGTGTACAGTAGACTAGCTAGCTGGGGTCTGTTCAGCGAGGGGACAGAGATTATCTAGAGGTTCTGGTGGACTAGCTAGCTGGGGTCTGTTCAGCGAGGGGACAGGGATTAACTAGAGGTTCTGGTGTACAGTAGACTAGCTAGCTGGGGTCTGTTCAGCGAGGGAACAGGGATTATCTAGAGGTTCTGGTGTACAGTAGACTAGCTAGCTGGGGTCTGTTCAGCGAGGGAACAGGGATTATCTAGAGGTTCTGGTGTACAGTAGACTAGCTAGCTGGGGTCTGTTCAGCGAGGGGACAGGGATTATCTAGAGGTTCTGGTGTACAGTAGACTAGCTAGCTGGGGTCTGTTCAGCGAGGGGACAGGGATTAACTAGAGGTTCTGGTGTACAGTAGACTAGCTAGCTGGGGTCTGTTCAGCGAGGGGACAGGGATTAACTAGAGGTTCTGGTGTACAGTAGACTAGCTAGCTGGGGTCTGTTCAGCGAGGGGACAGGGATTAACTAGAGGTTCTGGTGTACAGTAGACTAGATAGCTGGGGTCTGTTCAGCGAGGGGACAGGGATTAACTAGAGGTTCTGGTGGACTAGCTAGCTGGGGTCTGTTCAGCGAGGGGACAGGGATTAACTAGAGGTTCTGGTGTACAGTAGACTAGCTAGCTGGGGTCTGTTCAGCGAGGGAACAGGGATTATCTAGAGGTTCTGGTGTACAGTAGACTAGCTAGCTGGGGTCTGTTCAGCGAGGGAACAGGGATTATCTAGAGGTTCTGGTGTACAGTAGACTAGCTAGCTGGGGTCTGTTCAGCGAGGGGACAGGGATTAACTAGAGGTTCTGGTGTACAGTAGACTAGCTAGCTGGGGTCTGTTCAGCGAGGGGACAGGGATTAACTAGAGGTTCTGGTGTACAGTAGACTAGCTAGCTGGGGTCTGTTCAGCGAGGGGACAGGGATTAACTAGAGGTTCTGGTGGACTAGCTAGCTGGGGTCTGTTCAGCGAGGGGACAGGGATTATCTAGAGGTTCTGGTGTACAGTAGACTAGCTAGCTGGGGTCTGTTCAGCGAGGGGACAGGGATTATCTAGAGGTTCTGGTGTACAGTAGACTAGCTAGCTGGGGTCTGTTCAGCGAGGGAACAGGGATTAACTAGAGGTTCTGGTGTACAGTAGACTAGCTAGCTGGGGTCTGTTCAGCGAGGGGACAGGGATTAACTAGAGGTTCTGGTGTACAGTAGACTAGCTAGCTGGGGTCTGTTCAGCGAGGGGACAGGGATTATCTAGAGGTTCTGGTGGACTAGCTAGCTGGGGTCTGTTCAGCGAGGGGACAGGGATTATCTAGAGGTTCTGGTGGACTAGCTAGCTGGGGTCTGTTCAGCGAGGGAACAGGGATTAACTAGAGGTTCTGGTGTACAGTAGACTAGCTAGCTGGGGTCTGTTCAGCGAGGGAACAGGGATTAACTAGAGGTTCTGGTGTACAGTAGACTAGCTAGCTGGGGTCTGTTCAGCGAGGGGACAGGGATTAACTAGAGGTTCTGGTGTACAGTAGACTAGCTAGCTGGGGTCTGTTCAGCGAGGGGACAGGGATTATCTAGAGGTTCTGGTGGACTAGCTAGCTGGGGTCTGTTCAGCGAGGGAACAGGGATTATCTAGAGGTTCTGGTGGACTAGCTAGCTGGGGTCTGTTCAGCGAGGGAACAGGGATTATCTAGAGGTTCTGGTGTACAGTAGACTAGCTAGCTGGGGTCTGTTCAGCGAGGGAACAGGGATTATCTAGAGGTTCTGGTGTACAGTAGACTAGCTAGCTGGGGTCTGTTCAGCGAGGGAACAGGGATTATCTAGAGGTTCTGGTGTACAGTAGACTAGCTAGCTGGGGTCTGTTCAGCGAGGGAACAGGGATTAACTAGAGGTTCTGGTGGACTAGCTAGCTGGGGTCTGTTCAGCGAGGGAACAGCGATTATCTAGAGGTTCTGGTGGACTAGCTAGCTGGGGTCTGTTCAGCGAGGGGACAGGGATTAACTAGAGGTTCTGGTGTACAGTAGACTAGCTAGCTGGGGTCTGTTCAGCGAGGGGACAGGGATTAACTAGATTATCTAGAGGTTCTGGTGTACAGTAGACTAGCTAGCTGGGGTCTGTTCAGCGAGGGAACAGGGATTATCTAGAGGTTCTGGTGGACTAGCTAGCTGGGGTCTGTTCAGCGAGGGGACAGGGATTATCTAGAGGTTCTGGTGTACAGTAGACTAGCTAGCTGGGGTCTGTTCAGCGAGGGGACAGGGATTATCTAGAGGTTCTGGTGTACAGTAGACTAGCTAGCTGGGGTCTGTTCAGCGAGGGGACAGGGATTATCTAGAGGTTCTGGTGTACAGTAGACTAGCTAGCTGGGGTCTGTTCAGCGAGGGGACAGGGATTATCTAGAGGTTCTGGTGTACAGTAGACTAGCTAGCTGGGGTCTGTTCAGCGAGGGAACAGGGATTATCTAGAGGTTCTGGTGGACTAGCTAGCTGGGGTCTGTTCAGCGAGGGGACAGGGATTAACTAGAGGTTCTGGTGTACAGTAGACTAGCTAGCTGGGGTCTGTTCAGCGAGGGAACAGGGATTAACTAGAGGTTCTGGTGTACAGTAGACTAGCTAGCTGGGGTCTGTTCAGCGAGGCTGCAGATGGAAATGCATTCATGACGTCCTGTCTGTTCTGTTCTACACCATATATATTTCTAAGTATGTTGTTTTGTAACGTTTCACCCTGCTGAAGAGACCAGGTGATGATGTAAATACAATGTAACTACCTCTGAACTAGTATGTTATTGTTCCTATAGACAGGTTGCCTGAAGTCACGAAAATTATGCAGAGGCCTTACAGTACAGGACACAACAGGTGTATAACAGCACATTATTCAACTGATAGAGTCTGATAGAGAGGCATCTAGGTCAGATGACAAGAAGCTGAATGTCGTTTGTCTGATAGAGACATCTAGAACTGACCTCAAGTTGATGCTAAAATTCACTAGCTAACTAACAACTGTAACAATATATTTGAAACAAGTACTCATTCTACACATGTATGTGTTCAATAAACATCGGAGACGAAATAGTTTACATGTGTAAGTCTAAGCCAACCCTGTCAGTTTGGCCCCATAGTCCCACCCTGTCAGTTTGGCCCCATAGTCCCACCCTGTCAGTTTGGCCCCATAGTTCCACCCTGTCAGTTTGGCCCCATAGTCCCACCCTGTCAGTTTGGCCCCATAGTCCCACCCTGTCAGTTTGGCCCCATAGTTCCACCCTGTCAGTTTGGCCCCATAGTTCCACCCTGTCAGTTTGGCCCCATAGTCCCACCCTGTCAGTTTGGCCCCATAGTCCCACCCTGTCAGTTTGGCCCCATAGTTCCACCCTGTCAGTTTGGCCCCATAGTCCCACCCTGTCAGTTTGGCCCCATAGTCCCACCCTGTCAGTTTGGCCCCATAGTTCCACCCTGTCAGTTTGGCCCCATAGTTCCACCCTGTCAGTCTTGTTGCTAAGCAACCAACCTTTCTAAAAATAAAATAAACATTTCCCCTTTGTTTTAACACAACACATATAAAATATAACCTGTAGTTTGTTACAAACTGACTTGTTCCTTTGGATCTACATACCGTCTATTGTTGATATGGTAAAAACAGTTTGTATTGAATTAAATACCTGTTAAAAGTTATGGTTGAATAAAAATGGTTTTATACGAGTAGAGATGACTGGTCTTTGTTTTATGTGATTACACATTCCAATGTTAAAATATATAAATAAAATGTTCAACTCAGTTAGCTTCAAAACATATTTTAATAAGAAAAGAAGAATCTAATTGGAGTAAGCAGCATGACATTATTTCCACAGCAGCTCTTTTTCCAACGGTCAAATTAAGTCCCATATTGGACCTGGGTACTGTATTAAAACCGACAACTACTACCAGGTCGACCCCTCTCAACAGGTATGCTTTCACTCCTCAGAATAACAAGTGTGTGAGCTGAATACTAAATAAAGACACTGCCTAAACATTGCTATGAATGAATCTCAGCCTTAGTCTGTACATAACTATTTAAAAAGGGGAAATCTCTAACACTTAAAGACAAAGTGAAGTAATTACTGTTCCCAACGCAACGAGACAGAGGCTACAGACACGTTCTCTTGGGGTGTTCCTCCGTCTTGTCCTGAGCTTCTCTCTTCAGGGCCGGCGGCTGGACCTGAGCTTCGGCACTGTCCACGGTCTCCACCACACCACCCTACACACACACACTATTAATTAACTGCTGAAGGCAAGCATTAAAATATACTACTCTTCAAATGGAATACTGAATTTAAGTCAGGAGATATTTGATCATTGAAAAGCATATTAAGCTCTGCAGCTACAGTTCCCTTAATAAAATGGCCTGGTATCTCTGCAGCTACAGTTCCCTTAATAAAATGGCCTGGTAGCTCTGCAGCTACAGTTCCCTTAATAAAATGGCCTGGTAGCTCTGCAGCTAGTTCCCTTAATAAAATGGCCTGGTAGCTCTGCAGCTACAGTTCCCTTAATAAAATGGCCTGGTATCTCTGCAGCTACAGTTCCCTTAATAAAATGGCCTGGTATCTCTGCAGCTACAGTTCCCTTAATAAAATGGCCTGGTATCTCTGCAGCTACAGTTCCCTTAATAAAATGGCCTGGTATCTCTGCAGCTACAGTTCCCTTAATAAAATGGCCTGGTATCTCTGCAGCTACAGTTCCCTTAATAAAATGGCCTGGTATCTCTGCAGCTACAGTTCCCTTAATAAAATGGCCTGGTATCTCTGCAGCTACAGTTCCCTTAATAAAATGGCCTGGTATCTCTGCAGCTACAGTTCCCTTAATAAAATGGCCTGGTATCTCTGCAGCTACAGTTCCCTTAATAAAATGGCCTGGTATCTCTGCAGCTACAGTTCCCTTAATAAAATGGCCTGGTATCTCTGCAGCTACAGTTCCCGTAATAAAATGGCCTGGTATCTTTCTAGAATGAACACGTTCACTAAATAGAAGCGTCATAACATTCCGACACTGACGGGGGGTTACAGCACCACCTTGTGGCGAGAAGACAAATCTTATTGGTCACATATTTAACAGATGTTATTGGTCACATATTTAACAAATGTTATTGGTCACATATTTAACAGATGTTATTGGTCCATATTTAACAGATGTTATTGGTCCATATTTAACAGATGTTATTGGTCCATATTTAACAGATGTTATTGGTCCATATTTAACAGATGTTATTGGTCCATATTTAACAGATGTTATTGGTCCATACACATATTTAACAGATGTTATTGGTCACATATTTAACAGATGTTATTGGTCCATATTTAACAGATGTTATTGGTCCATACACATATTTATCAGATGTTATTGGTCCATATTTAACAGATGTTATTGGTCACATATTTAACAGATGTTATTGGTCACATATTTAACAGATGTTATTGGTCACATATTTAACAGATGTTATTGGTCACATATTTAACAGATGTTATTGGTCACATATTTAACAGATGTTATTGGTCACATATTTAACAGATGTTATTGGTCCATATTTAACAGATGTTATTGTGGGTGTAGTGAAATGCTTGTGTTCCTATCTCCAACAGTGCAGTAATATATAACAATTCACAACAATACACACATCTAAAAGTAAAAGAATGGAATGAAGAAATATATAAATACTAGGATGAGTGGAGTGACATTGACTAAAATCCAGTAGAATAAACAGAGTATATACATATGAGACGATTATGTAAACATTATAGTGGCCAGTGATTTCATGTCCATGTCTAGAGGGCAGCAGTCTCTAAGGTGCAGGGTTGAGTAGCCAGCCAGTGGTGGCTATTTAACAGTCTGATGGCCTTGAGATAGAAGCTGTTTTTCAGTCTCTCGGTCCCAGCTTTGATGCACCTGTACTGACCTCGCCTTCTGGATGATAGCGGGGTGAACAGGCAGTGGCTCGGGTGGTTGTTGTCCTTGATGATCTTTATGGCCTTCCTGTGACATCGGGTGGTGTAGGTGTCCTGGAGGGCAGGTAGTTTGCCCCCGGTGATGCGTTGTGCAGACCTCACCACCCTCTGGAGAGCGTTACGGTTGTGGGCGGAGAAGTTGCCGTACCAGGCGGTGATACAGCCCGACAGGATGCTCTCGGATGTCTTCAGGCTCCTGAGGTTGAAGAGGCGCTGCTGTGCCTTCTTCACCACACGGTCTGTGTGGATGGACCAGATCATCAGAGATGTGGACGCAGAGGAACTTGAAGCTTTCCACCTTCTCCACTACTGTCCCGTTGATGTGGATGGGGTGCTCCCTCTGCTGTTTCCTGAAGTCCACGATCATTCTCCTCTGTTTCGTTGAGGTTATTTTCATGGCACCACAATCCCAGGACCCTCACCCACTACATAACATGACTACATTGACAAGAAGTTGCAGCACCACCTGGTGGAGAGAAGACACCACTACATAACATGACTACATTGACATGAAGTTACAGCACCACCTGGTGGAGAGAAGACACCACTACATACAGTCACTCAGTGTGTCTACGGTCCACATATCTAACCACCTGGTTAACTTTACCTTGTTGTTCTGAACAGCGTGTTTCTCTGTCCATCTCTTGGCCTTCTCCAGATATACCTGCTTGCTGTACTTCAACTCTGATGACTGGGAGAGAAACAGTGTGTGAGACGGATAACATCATCGAGGGGAAGTTGGGAAAAACAAAAACACATTTCTAATTCACACATACATTAATACACACTTGTACATGTGTGAAATAGGGCCAATGCACCCACCAAAAGGATGATTAATTATGAATTATACCGAACAAAAAGATAAAAACGCAACATGCAACAATTTCAAATAAGGATATCAGTCCATCGAAATAAATTAATTAGGCTCTAATCTATGGATTTCACTTGACTGTGCTGCAATGGAAGGGCCGGGAGGGCAAAGGCCCAGCCACTGGGGAGGGAGCCGGGCCCAGCCACTGGGGAGGGAGCCGGGCCCAGCCACTGGGGAGGGAGCCGGGCCCAGCCACTGGGGAGGGAGCCGGGCCCAGCCACTGGGGAGGGAGCCGGGCCCAGCCACTGGGGAGCAGTACTCCTCAGCGCCACCTCTGAAGATCCCTCGAGTGAAAAAGCCGGATGTGGAGGGCTGATGTGGACACACGTGGTCTGAGGCCGGTTGGACGTTCTGCCAAAGACTCTAAACCGACGACGTAGAGAAGTTAACATTAAATTATACTTCAAAACTTCAATCTGTGACAAGACTGCACATTTTAAAGTGGCCTTTTATTGTGCCCAGCACAAGGTGCACCTCTGTAATGACCATACTGTTTAATCAGCTTCTTGACATGCAATACCTGTCAGGTGGATATTTTCACCTACAGGGATGGGCTACAGGACCAACATCAACTCTGTGTGTGTGTGTGTGAGGGCTACAGGACCAACATCAACTCTGTGTGTGTGTGTGAGGGCTACAGGACCAACGTCAACTCTGTGTGTGTGTGTGTGAGTGTGTGTGTGTGAGGGCTACAGGACCAACATCAACTCTGTGTGTGTGTGTGTGAGGGCTACAGGACCAACATCAACTCTGTGTGTGTGTGTGTGAGGGCTACAGGACCAACATCAACTCTGTGTGTGTGTGTGAGGGCTACAGGACCAACGTCAACTCTGTGTGTGTGTGTGTGAGTGTGTGTGTGTGAGGGCTACAGGACCAACATCAACTCTGTGTGTGTGTGTGAGGGCTACAGGACCAACATCAACTCTGTGTGTGTGTGTGTGAGGGCTACAGGACCAACATCAACTCTGTGTGTGTGTGTGAGGGCTACAGGACCAACATCAACTCTGTGTGTGTGTGTGTGAGTGTGTGTGTGTGAGGGCTACAGGACCAACATCAACTCTGTGTGTGTGTGTGAGGGCTACAGGACCAACATCAACTCTGCTCGTCCAACATCTCATTACAAAATCCTGGGCATTAATATGGAGTTGGTCCCCCCTTTGCTGCTATAACAGCCTCCACTCTTCTGGGAAGGCATTAATATGGAGTTGGTCCCCCTTTGCTGCTAGAACAGCCTCCACTCTTCTGGGAAGGCATTAATATGGAGTTGGTCCCCCCTTTGCTGCTATAACAGCCTCCACTCTTCTGGGAAGTCATTCATATGGAGTTGGTCCCCCCTTTGCTGCTACAACAGCCTCCACTCTTCTGGGAAGGCTTTCCACTAGATGTTGGAACATTGCTGCTATAACAGCCTCCACTCTTCTGGGAAGGTTTTCCACTAGATGTTGGGACATTGCTGCTATAACAGCCTCCACTCTTCTGGGAAGGCTTTCCACTAGATGTTGGAACATTGCTGCGGGGACTTGCTTCCATTCAGCCATAAGAGCATTAGTGCGGTCGGGCTCTGATGTTGGGTGATTAGGTCTGGCTTGCAGTCTGCGTTCCAATTCATCCCAAAGGTGTTTGATGGGGTTGAGGTCAGGGCTCTGTGCAGGCCAGTCAAGTTCTTCCACACCGATATTGACAAACTATTTCTGTATGGATGGGGGGCATTGTCATGCTGAAACAGGAAAGGACCTTCCCCAAACTGAATCATCTAGAATGTCATTGTATGCTGTAGCATTAAGATTTCCCTTCACTGGAACTAAGGGACCTGAACCATGAAAAACAGCCCCAGACCATTATTCCTCCTCCACCAAACTTTACAGTTGTCACTATGCATTATTGGGGCAGGTAGCGTTCTCCTGGCATCCGCCAAACCCAGATTCGTCAGTCAGACTGCCAGATGGTGAAGCGTGATTCATCTCTCCAGAGTCCAATGGCGGTGAGCTTTACACCACTCCAGCCAACGCTTGGCATTGCACATGGTGATCTTAGGCTTGTGTGCGGCTGCTCGGCCATGGAAACCCATTTCATGAGACTCCCAACGAACAGTTCTTGTGCTGACGTTGCTTCCAGAGGCAGTTAGGAACTCGGTAGGTTGAACCTGAGGACAGATGATTTTTACACACTACTAGCTTCAGCGGTCCCATTCTGTGAGCTTGTGTGGTCTACCACTTCGTGGCTGAGCCGTTGTTGCTCCTAGACATTTCCACCTCACAATAACAGCACTTACAGTTGACCGGGGCAGCTCTAGCAGGGCAGAAATGTGATGAACTGACTTGTTGTGGAAAGGTGGCATCCTATGACGGTGCCACGTTGAAAGTCACTGAGCTCTTCAGTAAGGGACATTCTACTGCCAATGTTTGTCTATGGAGATTGCATGGCGGTGTGCTCGATTTTATAAACCTGTCAACAACGGGTGTGACTGAAATAGCCGAATCCACTCATTTGAAGGGGGGTCCACATACTTTTGCATATATATATATATATATATAGTGTATATCAGCTACGGGGTCAGTCTGTCTGTTATATCAGCTACGGGGTCAGTCTGTCTGTTATATCAGCTACGGGGTCAGTCTGTCTGTTATATCAGCTACGGGGTCAGTCTGTCTGTTATATCAGCTACGGGGTCAGTCTGTCTGTTATATCAGCTACGGGGTCAGTCTGTCTGTTATATCAGCTACGGGGTCAGTCTGTCTGTTATATCAGCTACGGGGTCAGTCTGTCTGTTATATCAGCTACGGGGTCAGTCTGTCTGTTATATCAGCTACTGGGGTCAGTCTGTCTGTTATATCAGCTACGGGGTCAGTCTGTCTGTTATATCAGCTACGGGGTCAGTCTGTCTGTTATATCAGCTAGTCTGGGGACATTCTGTCTGTTATATCAGCTATGGGGTCAGTCTGTCTGTTATATCAGCTACGGGGTCATTCTGTCTGTTATATCAGCTATGGGGTCAGTCTGTCTGTTATATCAGCTACGGGGTCAGTCTGTCTGTTATATCAGCTACGGGGTCAGTCTGTCTGTTATATCAGCTACGGGGTCAGTCTGTCTGTTATACCAGCTATGGGGTCAGTCTGTCTGTTATATCAGCTATGGGGTCATTCTGTCTGTTATATCAGCTATGGGGTCAGTCTGTCTGTTATATCAGCTATGGGGTCAGTCTGTCTGTTATACCAGCTATGGGGTCAGTCTGTCTGTTATACCAGCTATGGGGTCAGTCTGTCTGTTATACCAGCTATGGGGTCAGTCTGTCTGTTATATCAGCTATGGGGTCAGTCTGTCTGTTATATCAGCTATGGGGTCAGTCTGTCTAGTCTGAGTCGTTGTACGGACAGGGACAGTGAAGGAGTGTTACTCACTATGTCAGCCATGAGTGGGTCGTCAAGGTTGGGTTCAGCCATCAGCAGCTGTATGGAGGTGAGCACTGTGGAGATGTTCAGGGAAGGTTTCCACGCACCCTACACACACACACACACACACACACACACACACACACACACACACACACACACACACACACACACACACACACACACACACACACACACACACACACACACACACACACACACACACACACACACACACACACACACACAGAGAGAGAAGAGGTGCTACACATGGTGCAGAGGTTGGCTGTCCATGTTGTATCTTGGGTGGGCGTGTATGTGTGTTACCCGGGTGCTAGTTTGAGTGTGTGTGTGTGTATGTTACCCTGGGTGGTAGAGTGTGTGTGTGTTACCCTAAGTGGTAGTTTGAGTGTGTGTGTGTTACCCTAAGTGCTAGTTTGAGTGTGTGTGTGTGTTACCCTAAGTGGTAGTTTGAGTGTGTGTGTGTGTGTTACCCTAAGTGGTAGTTTGAGTGTGTGTGTGTGTGTGTTACCCTAAGTGGTAGTTTGTGTGTGTGTGTGTTACCCTAAGTGGTAGTTTGAGTGTGTGTGTGTATGTTACCCTGAGTGGTAGTTTGAGTGTGTGTGTGTATGTTACCCTGGGTGCTAGTTTGAGTGTGTGTGTGTGTGTGTGTGTTACCCTGGGTGCTAGTTTGAGTGTGTGTGTGTGTGTGTGTTACCCTAAGTGGTAGTTTGAGTGTGTGTGTGTGTGTTACCCTAAGTGGTAGTTTGAGTGTGTGTGTGTGTTACCCTGAGTGGTAGTTTGAGTGTGTGTGTGTATGTTACCCTGGGTGCTAGTTTGAGTGTGTGTGTGTGTGTTACCCTAAGTGGTAGTTTGAGTGTGTGTGTGTGTGTTACCCTGAGTGGTAGTTTGAGTGTGTGTGTGTGTGTGTTACCCTGAGTGGTAGTTTGAGTGTGTGTGTGTGTGTGTGTTACCCTGAGTGGTAGTTTGAGTGTGTGTGTGTGTGTTACCCTGAGTGGTAGTTTGAGTGTGTGTGTGTGTGTTACCCTGAGTGGTAGTTTGAGTGTGTGTGTGTGTGTGTGTTACCCTGAGTGGTAGTTTGAGTGTGTGTGTGTGTGTGTGTGTGTTACCCTGAGTGGTAGTTTGAGTGTGTGTGTGTGTTACCCTGGGTGCTAGTTTGAGTGTGTGTGTGTATGTTACCCTGGGTGCTAGTTTGAGTGTGTGTGTGTGTGTGTGTTACCCTGAGTGGTAGTTTGAGTGTGTTTGTGTGTTACCCTGGGTGCTAGTTTGAGTGTGTGTGTGTGTTACCCTGGGTGGTAGTTTGAGGGCGTCGTGACAGATGCGACCATTGTTGTCTATGTTGGGGTGGTAGATGGGGGTCAGGAATCTCATCTTAGGGGGCTCAAAGGGATACCTGGAGGGTTAAGAGAGAACTTAGGGGGCTCAAAGGGATACCTGGAGGGTTAAGAGAGAACTTAGGGGGCTCAAAGGGATACCTGGAGGGTTAAGAGAGAACTTAGGGGGCTCAAACGGATACCTCGAGGGTTAGGACAGAACTTAAAGGGCTCAATGGGATACCTGGAGGGTTAGGAGAGAATGATCACGATAATTGTACCTAAAACATGTACTAGACCTGTATTTACTCAGAGATGTGTGTGTGTTATGTCAGTCACATCATACCTGTCTGGAACAATGATCTCCAGTGAGAAGACTCCTCCTTCAAACGGAGTCTCAGCTCCGCCCACTATTTCTACAAGGGGACAAGGGACAGTAACAACACCTATAGACGTTTATATCTATATAAAACGACATCATTGATCACTACTATAAATGTATGTTTATAATATACGGTATATGTTGTTGATTAACACCAATAGGCTATCAATGGCGGATGCATGAAAAGAGTTCCTTCAACACATATATACTAGCACCCACCGAGAGGCTACATAACCGTAGGACCGACTGATCTAGAAGTTGATTGATACTCACGGGCCCGGAGCTCGTCCATCTTCCCCTCGGTCTGCCAGCAAGTGATCCCCGGTGAAGGCTCCATGCTAAGCAGCTGTAACTCGCGCTTCAGACGTGAGGTCCTCTGCATTTTCTCGCTCTGAGACACCCGGTGAAAGACATGTTTAACTAGTTCGCTAAGTAACGAGTTAGTTAACTACAGACCAACCGCAGCTAGCTATATATATATATATATAACGTTACAGTAGCTAAGTTAGAAGCTTTGTGTCAACTAACGTTATTTACGTTAGTCATGATGCTGGACACTTGTTGGGTATATTATTATCGACACATTTGGGCTTACCTGGACAAAATACTATGTCGCTTTTCGCTTCAAATACACCTCTAGACGACAGAAAGAAGTAGCTAGCAACGGGGTTGACAGAATGTTTAGATTTTCCCTCCTTATACCTCACCGGAAATCCGGGTTTTGGTGAAGTGCATTTTGGGTGTTGTAGTTCATTGTCAGAATGTAGAAACCTTCTCAAAGAAAATTGTAGGCCATCTACCACAACTACATCCAAATTATAGACAAATTTGACACTAAGTCAATATACATATATTCAGGTATATTTTAATAATAAAACAAAGTTGCTTAGGTTTATTTTATCAAATTCAACTGGTATGAAGTACCACTTTATGAGTCATAATACAGTCATCCCCCTCCGCTATGCAATCTGGTTTCCGAGCTGGTCACGGGTGCACCTTAGCCACGCTCAAGGTCCTAAACGATATCATAACTGCCATCGATAAAAGACAGTACTGTGCAGCCGTCTTCATCGACCTGGCCAAGGCTTTCGACTCTGTCAATCACCGCATTCTTATCGTCAGACTCAGCTTTGGTTTCTCAAATGACTGCCTCGCCTGGTTCACCAATTACTTTGCAGACAGAGTTCAGTGTGTCAAATCAGAGGGCCTGTTGTCCGGACCTCTGGCAGTCTCTATGGGGGTGCCACAGGGTTCAATTCTTAGGCTGACTCTTTTCTCTGTATATATCAATGATGTCGCTCTTATTGCTGGTGATTCTCTGATCCACCTCTACGCAGATGACACGATTCTGTATACTTCTGGCCCTTCTTTGGACACTGTGTTAACAAACTTCCAAACAAGCTTCAATGCCATACAACTCTCCTTCCGTGGCCTCCAACTGCTTTTAAAATGCAAGTAAAACTAAGTGCATGATCTTCAACCGATCACTGCCCGCACCTGCCCACCTGACTAGCATCACTACTCGGGACGGTTCTGACTTAGAATATGTGGACAACTACAAATACCTGGGTGTCTGGCTAGACTGTAAACTCTCTTCCCAGACTCATATTAAGCATCTCCAATCAAAAACCCTAGTAAAACTGACTATTCTACCGATCATTGACTTCGGTGATGTCGTACCAGGCAGTGATGGAACCAGTCAGGATGCTCTCGATGGTGTAGCTGTAGAACCGTTTGAGGATCTGAGGACCCCATCTTTTCAGTCTCCTGAGGGGGAATAGGTTTTGTCTTGCCCTCTTCATGACTGTCTTGGTGTGCTTGGACCATGTTAGTTTGTTGGTGATGTGGATGCCAAGGAACTTGAAGCTCTCAACCTGCTCCACTACAGCCCTGTCGATGAGAACGGGGGCGTGCTCGGTCCTCCTTTTCCTGCAGTGCACAATCATCTCCTTTTGTCTTGATCATGTTGAGGGAGAGGTTGTCCTGGAACCACACAGTCAGGTCTCTGATCTCCTCCCTATAGGCTGTCTCATCGTTGTCAATGATCAGGCCTACCACTGTATGTCAACAGCAAACTTACTGATGGTGTTGGAGTCGTGCCTGGCCATGCAGTCGTGAGTGAACAGGGAGTAAAGGAGGGGGACCCCTGAGTGGCCCCCGTGTTGAGGATCAGCGGGGCGGATGTGTTGTACCTTGGTGTTCTTAGGCACAGGGACTATGGTGGTCTGCTTGAAACATGTTGGTATTACAGACTCAGACAGGGAGAGGTTGAAAATGTCAGTGAAGACACCTGCCAGTTGGTCAGTTTATGCTCAGAGTACACGTCTGGGTAATCCATCTGGCCCTGCGGCCTTGTGAATGTTGACCTGTTTAAAGGTTAAAGGTCTTACTCACATCACCTGCAGAGAGCTTGATCACACAGTCATCCGGAACAGCTGATGCTCTCATGCATGTTTCAGTGTTACTTGCTTCGAAGCGAGCATAGAAGTTATTTAGCTCATCTGGTAGGCTCGTAACACTGGGCAGCTCTCAGCTGTGCTTCCCTTTGTAGTCTGTAATAGTTTGCAAGCCCTGCCACATCCGACGAGTGTCAGAGCGGTTGTAGTACGATTCGATCTTAGTCCTGTATTGAAGCTTTGCCTGTTTGATGGTTTGGAGGGCATATCGGGAATTTCTTATAGGCTTCCGGGTTAGAGTCCCGCTCCTTGAAAGCGGCAGCTCTAACCTTTAGCTCAGTGCGAATGTTGCCTGTGGGGGCGACGTCCTCGATGCAATTATTGATAAAGCCAATGACTGATCTGGTGTACTCCTCAATGCCATCGGAAGAAGCCAGGAACGTATTCCAGCCTTTGCTAGCAAAACAGTCCTGTAGCTTAGCATCAGCTTCATCTGACCACTTTTTTATAGACGGAGTCACTGGTGCTTCCTGCTTTAATTTTTGCTTGAAAGCAGGAATCAGGAGGAGAAAGTTACGGTCAGATTTTCCAAATGGAGGGCGAGGGAGAGCTTTGTTCGTGTCTCTGTGTCTGGAGTAAAAGTGGTCCAGAGTTTTTCCCCTCTGGTTGCACATTTAACATGCTGATAGAAACGAGGTAAAACTTAGTTAAGTTAAGTTCCCCTGCATTAAAGTCCCCGGCCACTAGGAGCGCCGCCTCTGGATGAGCGTTTTCCTGTTTGCTTATTGCCGTATACAGCTCATTGAGTGTGGTCTTAGTGCCAGCATCGGTTTGTGGTGGTATGTAGACAGCTACAAAAAATACAGATGAAAACTCTCTAGGTAGATAGTGTGGTCGACAGCTGAATCATGAAATACTCTACCTCAGATGAGTAAAACCTTGGGACTTCCTTAGATATCGTGTACCAGCTATTGTTTACAGAATGGAAGGCAAGGGCAGATTAGCCACTTGTCGCCTGATCCTAACTAGGCATCCCGATTTCTTTCCGCGAAACCTACGTTTCCTTTTCCAGCGAATCACGGGGATCTGGGTCTGGGCGGGCGTCCGTAGTATATCACGTCCGACTCATTGAAGAACTCCTTGTCCAATCCGAGGTGAGTAATCACAGTTCTGATGTCCAGAAGCTCTTTTCGGTCATAAGAGACGGCAGCAGCAACATTATGTACAAAACAAGTTACGAACCGTGCAAAAAAAACAACAAAATAGCACGGTTGGTTACGAGCCGATAAGATGGCAGCTCTATTGGGCCGATTCTGGGCAGTCAATCATTTTGATTCTGGGCTGATTCAATCAGTTCTGGACACCAGAAGACGGCCGCTTCTGGGCAGATTCCTCATTGCTAGCTGGCCCCCCAGATCCCCAACCCGGTTATGTCCCACCCACTCCTAAAACCAAAGTAGCGCTCCTGTCTAAATCATTTAATATATAGGAAAATGTTTTTCTGTACACACCAGGTTCGGCTGGTTGCACTTTTATCACGGTCCCTTAGCCGTGAGTGCACAATTATTCCCCTACTAAAAACAACATTGAGTTAACATAATCGAACGGAGGGGGAAAAGGGCTGTACCTTGCTCTCTATTGTTATTTGATTCTAGATATATCACATTCATCATCTTAGGACCTTCCATCGAAGAGGTACTGACGAGCAAACTCCGAATATCAAACCAATATCCAAACTGAAAACAAATGTAATGCTGCGTTAGCTGGGGAGGGCTCATTAGGACGAATGAATGAACCGAATCCGTTTGTCCCCCTTTTTTGATTTATTGTTTATTGAATCAAAAATAAACAGACAATTAGACATAATTGAGTTCAAGAATTGACAAGAGCATAGAAGATAAACAAAAAATAAGATGTTTCTTCCCACTCAACTCCAGCTGTCCGACATTCGTCATACATTTTGGTCACCAGGCGTCCGTATAGAAAAACAACACGCACACAATTTAGATATTCAGGATTGAGTTCATGGAAGTGATTTCTGCACTTGTTTTTAAAACACACACCTCTATGGATCCTTTCGATTTCGATACCCGGAAACAAGGATCATATGTCATCATAGTTGTCGGGTTGCATGTGAAAATCATGTCCTGCTCCTACGTTTGGATTCCATAATAATTTATTCCGACCCTTAATCGACAGAAGTCTTATAGAGAGAATTCATCGTATTACCGGTCGGATTGTTGATCACCTGAGTTGAGGAATCTACAGAGAATTATTCTACTAGTCTACTTCCGGACAGACAGGTAGAGGACGATGGAAGACGGAGGCAGCTCCCGGTCTGGTCTGATCAAGGTAAACTGAAGCCCTGATGACACGAATAGGAAACGCGTTCAGGTCCTACAAGTAATGTTTCCGTTTAATATTAATATATGGAGAGATGGATTATGTTGGTTTTACACAATGTGTCACTTGTTTTTACTCCCAGCGAATGTTTGATCAGTTTTAAGAAAGAGAGACTTTCACTTTTGCATTCACTTCTGCGTGTGTGGTTTCATGCTCGCTAGATAAAAATCAATTCACTGATAAAGGAGACAGATTCGTTGTGGGCTTGACTGTGTTCTATTTGAAAAAATAGAACTTCAAATTATAATATAAAAAGGTGTGTGTGTGTGTGTGTGTGTGTGTGTGTGTGTGTGTGTGTGTGTGTGTGTGTGTGTGTGTGTGTGTGTGTGTGTGTGTGTGTGTGTGTGTGTGTGTGTGTGTGTCTGTGTGTGTGTGCGTGTGGTGTGTGTGGCAGGACCATGGAGGACCCAGTCATGTTCTCACTCCCCTAGCCCCTGGCAGAGGAGTGCTGTTCCCTTCATCCCTCCTCCCTCCAGTCATCCCCCCTTCACAGGAAGACCTGTGGCAGCTACCTGGAAGACTACGTGAGTCAAACACACAAATATACACACACACTTGTTGGCTAACAGTGCTATGTATGTATGTATGTATGTATGTATGTATGTATGTATGTATGTATGTATGTATGTATGTATGTATGTATGTATGTATGTGTGTGTGTGTGTGTGTGTGTGTGTGTGTGTGTGTGTGTGTATGTGTGTATATGTATATATGTATGTATGTATGTATGTATGTATGTATGTATGTATGTATGTATGTATGTATGTATGTATGTATGTACAGTGAGGAGAACAAGTATTTGATAACCTGCTAAATCAGCAGTGTTCCCTACTTACAAAGCATGTAGAGGTCTGTAATGTTTATCATAGATACACTTCAACTGTGAGAGACGGAATCTAAAACAAAAATCCAGAAAATCACATTGTATAATTTTTAAGTCATTCATATTGCATGACATAAGATTTCTAAGTTATTAATTAGCATTTTATTGTATGACACAAGTATTTGATACATCAGAAAAGCAGAACTTAATATTTGGTATAGAAACCTTTGTTTGCAATTACAGAGATCATACGTTTCCTGTAGTTCTTGACCAGGTTTGCACACACTGCAGCAGGGATTTTGGCCCACTCCTCCATGCAGACCAGATCCTTCAGGTTTTGGAGCTGTCGCTGGGCAATACAGACTTTCAGCTCCCTCCAAAGATTTTCTATTGGGTTCAGGTCTGGAGACTGGCTAGGCCACTCCAGGACCTTGAGATGCTTCTTATGTAGCCACTCCTTAGTTGCCTTGGCTGTGTGTTTCGGGTCGTTGTCATGCTGGAAGACCCAGCCACGACCCATCTTCAATGCTCTTACTGAGGGAAGGAGGTTGTTGGCCAAGATCTCGCGATACATGGCCCCATCCATCCTCCCCTCAATACAGTGCAGTCGTCCTGTCCCCTTTGGAGAAAAGCATCCCCAAATAATTATGTTTCCACCTCCATGCTTCAGTTGGGATGGTGTTCTTGGGGTTGTACTCATCCTTCTTCTTCCTCCAAACACGGCGAGTGAAGTTTAGACCAAAAAGCTCTATTTTTGTCTCATCAGACCACATGTCCTTCTCCCATTCCTCCTCTGGATCATCCAGATGGTCATTGGCAAACTTCAGACGGGCCTGGACATGCGCTGGCTTGAGCAGGGGGACCTTGTGTGCGCTGCAGGATTTTAGTCCATGACGGCGTAGTGTGTTACTAATGGTTTTCTTTGAGACTGTGGTCCCAGCTCACTTCAGGTCATTGACCAGGTCCTGCCGTGTAGTTCTGGGCTGATCCCTCACCTTCCTCATGATCATTGATGCCCCACGAGGTGAGATCTTTGTTGGAGCCCCAGACCGAGGGTGATTGACCGTCATCTTGAACTTCTTCCATTTTCTAATAATTGCGCCAACAGTTGTTGCCTTCTCACCAAGCTGCTTGCCTATTGTCCTGTAGCCCATACCAGCCTTGTGCAGGTCTACAATTTTATCCCAGATGTCCTTACACAGCTCTCTGGTCTTGGCCATTGTGGAGAGGTTGGAGTCTGTTTGATTGAGTGTGTGGACAGGTGTCTTTTATACAGGTAACAAGTTCAAACAGGTGCAGTTAATACAGGTAATGAGTGGAGAACAGGAGGTCTTCTTAAAGAAAAACTAACAGGTCTGTGAGAGCCGGAATTCTTACTGGTTGGTAGGTGATCAAATACTAATGTCATGCTTCACAGTAGGTATGGTGTTCTTTGGATGCAACTCAGCATTCTTTGTCCTCCAAACACGACGAGTTGAGTTTTTACCAAAAAGTTATATTTTGGTTTCATCTGACCGTATGACATTCTCCCAATCTTCTTCTGGATCATCCAAATTCTCTCTAGCAAACTTCAGACGGGCCTGGATATGTACTGGCTTAAGCAGGGGGACACGTCTGGCACTGCAGGATTTGAGTCCCTGGCGGTGTAGTGTGTTACTGATGGTAGGCTTTGTTACTTTGGTCCCAGCTCTCTGCAGGTCATTCACTAGGTCCCCCCCGTGTGGTTCTGGGATTTTTTTGACCCCACGGGGTGAGATCTTGCGTGGAGCCCCAGATCGAGGGAGATTATCAGTGGTCTTGTATGTCTTCTATTTCCTAATAATTGCTCCCACAGTTGATTTCTTCAAACCAAGCTGCTTACCTATTGCAGATTCAGTCTTCCCAGCCTGGTGCAGGTCTATAATTTTGTTTCTGGTGTCCTTTGACAGCTCTTTGGTCTTGGCCATAGTGGAGTTTGGAGTGTGACTGTTTGAGGTTGTGGACAGGTGTCTTTTATACTGATAACAAGTTCAAACAGGTGCCATTAATACAGGTAACGAGTGGAGTACAGAAGAGCCTCTTAAAGAAGAAGTTACAGGTCTGTGAGTGCCAGAAATCTTGCTTGTTTGTAGGTGACCAAATACTTATTTTCCACCATCATTTGCAAATAAATTCATTAAAAATCCTACAATGTGATTTTCTGGATTCTTTTTCTCATTTTGTCTGTCATAGTTGAAATGTACCTATGATGAAAATTACAGGCCTCTCTCATCTTTTTAAGTGGAAGAACGTGCACAATTGGTGGCTGACTAAATACATTTTTGCCCCACTGGATGTGTGGGGGTATAAACCCATCTCTGTGGGATAAGGAGGCTATTTTATTTTACCTTTATTTAACTAGGCAAGTCTGTTAAAAACAAATTAATATTTACAATGACGGCCTACCGGGGAACAGTGGGTTAACTGCCTGGTTCAGGGGAACAGTGGGTTATTACTGCCTTGTTCAGGGGAACAGTGGGTTATTACTGCCTTGTTCAGGGGAACAGGCGGTTATTACTGCCTTGTTCAGGGGAACAGTGGGTTAACTGCCTTGTTCAGGGGAACAGTGGGTTAACTGCCTTGTTCAGGGGAACAGTGGGTTAACTGCCTTGTTCAGGGGAATAGTGGGTTATTACTGCCTTGTTGCCTTGTTCAGGGAACAGTGGGTTAACTGCCTTGTTCAGGGGAACAGTGGGTTATTACTGCCTTGTTCAGGGGAACAGTGGGTTATTACTGCCTTGTTCAGGGGAACAGTGGGTTATTACTGCCTTGTTCAGGGGAACTGTGGGTTAACTGCCTTGTTCAGGGGAACAGTGGGTTATTACTGCCTTGTTCAGGATAACAGTGGGTTATTACTGCCTTGTTCAGGATAACAGTGGGTTATTACTGCCTTGTTCAGGATAACAGTGGGTTATTACTGCCTTGTTCAGGTGAACAGGCGGTTATTACTGCCTTGTTCAGGATAACAGTGGGTTATTACTGCCTTGTTCAGGGGAACAGTGGGTTATTACTGCCTTGTTCAGGGGAACAGTGGGTTATTACTGCCTTGTTCAGGGGAACAGTGGGTTATTACTGCCTTGTTCAGGGGAACAGTGGGTTATTACTGCCTTGTTCAGGGGAACAGTGGGTTATTACTGCCTGGTTCAGGGGAACAGTTGGTTTACTTTGTCAGCTCGGGATTTGAATCAAGCAATCTTTCAGTTACTGGTCCAACACCCTAACCTACCTGCCACCCCTGGTAAGTTTGTGTGTCTGTGGGTATTGTTTACCAGGTAAATTGACTGGGAACACAATCTCATTTACAGCAATGACCTGGTGAATAGTTACAGGGGAGAGGAGGGGGATGAATGAGACAATTGGTAGGTGGGGATGATTTGGTGACCGTGTTGGTATCAGGGCCAGATTGGGAATTTAGCCAGGACACCAGGGTTAACATCCCTACTCTTACGATAAGTGCCATGGGATCTTTAATGACCTCAGAGAGTCAGGACACCAGGGTTAACATCCCTACTCTTACGATAAGTGCCATGGGATCTTTCGTGACCACAGAGAGTCAGGACACCAGGGTTAACATCCCTACTCTTACGATAAATGCCATGGGATCTTTAATGACCTCAGAGAGTCAGGACACCAGGGTTAACATCCCTACTCTTACGATAAGTGCCATGGGATCTTTCGTGACCACAGAGAGTCAGGGCAACCGTTTAACGTCCTATTCGAAGATGACACCCTATACCGGGCAATGTCCCCAATCACTGCCCTGGGGCATTGGGATATTTGTTTTAGACCAGAGGAAAGAGTCAAATTCAATCAATCAAATTTTATTTATATAGCCCTTCGTACATCAGCTGATATCTCAAAGTGCTGAACAGAAACCCAGCCTAAAACCCCAAACAGCAAGCAATGCAGGTGTAGAAGCACGGTGGCTAGGAAAAACTCCCTAGAAAGGCCAAAACCTAGGAAGAAACCTAGAGAGGAACCAGGCTATGTGGGGTGGCCAGTCCTCTTCTGGCTGTGCCGGGTGGAGATTATAACAGAACATGGCCAAGATGTTCAAATGTTCATAAATGACCAGCATGGTCGAATAATAACAAGGCAGAACAGTTGAAACTGGAGCAGCAGCACAGTCTGGTGGACTGGGGACAGCAAGGAGTCATCATGTCAGGTCGTCCTGGGGCATGGTCCTAGGGCTCAGGTCCTCAGAGAGAGAGAGAGAAAGAAAGAGAGAATTAGAGAGAGCATATGTGGGGTGGCCAGTCCTCTTCTGGCTGTGCCGGGTGGAGATTATAACAGAACATGGCCAAGATGTTCAAATGTTCATAAATGACCAGCATGGCCAGCGTGCCTCCTACTGGCCTTCCAACATCACTTCCAGCAACATCTGGTCTCCCATCCAGGGACCAACCAGGATGTGTTTAGGCTTAAACCCATCTAAGGTGTGTGTGTGTTTAGGTATAAACCCATCTAAGGTGGTGTGTGTGTGTTTAGGTATAAACCCATCTCTGTGGGACAAGGAGGACGTGGTCCACTGGCTGCACTGGGCTCAGAGGGAATATTCTCTCCTCAGAACTGAGAGAGGACGGTTTGAGATGAACGGCAGAGCTCTCTGCCTCCTCACCAAGGAAGACTTCAGACGCCGCTGTCCTGACTCAGGTACGCCACTGGGGGGGGGCTCCTCTCTCTGTTTCCAGGTGATGTACTGTTTCCAGGTGATGCTCCTCTCTCTCTGTTCCCAGGTGATGTACTGTATGAGCTCCTCTCAGTCTGTTTCCAGGTGATGATGTGAGCTCCTCTCTCTCTGTTTCCAGGTGAGCTCGAGCTCTCTCTCTCTGTTTCCAGGTGATGTGATGCTCTCTCTCTCTCTACAGGTGATGTACTGTATGAGCTCCTCTCTCTCTCTGTTTCCAGGTGATGTACTGTATGAGCTCCTCTCTCTGTTTCCAGGTGATGTACTGTATGAGCTCCTCTCTCTCTGTTTCCAGGTGATGTACTGTACGAGCTCCTCTCTCTCTCTGTTCCCAGGTGATGTACTGTATGAGCTCCTCTCTCTCTGTTTCCAGGTGATGTACTCTAGGCTCCTCTCCCTGTTTCTAGGTGATGTACTGTCCGATCTCTCTCTCTGTTTCCAGGTGATGTACTCTAGGCTCCTCCTCTCTGTTTCCAGGTGATGTATGAGCTCCTCTCTCTCTGTTTCCAGGTGATGTACTGTATGAGCTCTTCTCTCTGTTTCCAGGTGATGTACTGTATGGCTCCTCTCTCTGTTTCCAGGTGATGTGATGTTTCCAGGTGCTCTACTCTCTCTCTGTTTCAGGTGATGTACAGGCTCCTCTCTGTTTCAGGTGATGTACTGAGCTCCTCTTTCCAGGTGATGTACTGTATGAGCTCCTCTCTCTGCAGGTGATGTACTGTATGAGCTTCTCTCTGTTTCCAGGTGATGTACTCTACAGGCTCTGTTTCCAGGTGATGTACTCTACAGGTTTCTGTTTCCAGGTGATGTACTGTAAGATCTCCTCTCTCTGTTTCCAGGTGATGTACTCTATACAGGCTCCTCTCTCTCTGTTTCCAGGTGATGTACTGTATGAGCTCCTCTCTCTCTGTTTCCAGGTGATGTACTCTACAGGCTCCTCTCTCTGTTTCTAGGTGATGTACTGTACGATCTCCTCTCTCTGTTTCCAGGTGATGTACTCTACAGGCTCCTCTGTCTCTGTTTCCAGGTGATGTACTGTATGAGCTCCTCTCTCTCTGTTTCCAGGTGATGTACTGTATGAGCTCTTCTCTCTGTTTCCAGGTGATGTACTGTATGGCTCCTCTCTCTGTTTCCAGGTGATGTACTGTATGAGCTCCTCTCTCTGTTTCCAGGTGATGTACTGTATGAGCTCCTCTCTCTGTTTCCAGGTGATGTACTGTATGAGCTCCTCTCTCTGTTTCCAGGTGATGTACTGTATGAGCTCCTCTCTCTGTTTCCAGGTGATGTACTGTATGAGCTCCTCTCTCTGTTTCCAGGTGATGTACTCTACAGGATCCTCTCTCTGTTTCCAGGTGATGTACTCTACAGGCTCCTCTCTCTCTGTTTCCAGGTGATGTACTGTATGAGCTCCTCTCTCTGTTTCCAGGTGATGTACTCTACAGGCTCCTCTCTCTGTTTCCAGGTGATGTACTGTATGAGCTCCTCTCTCTCTCTGTTTCCAGGTGATGTACTGTATGGCTCCTCTCTCTCTCTGTTTCCAGGTGATGTACTGTATGAGCTCCTCTCTCTGTTTCCAGGTGATGTACTGTATGAGCTCCTCTCTCTGTTTCCAGGTGATGTACTCTACAGGCTCTGTTTTCAGGTGATGTACTCTCTCTCTGTTTCCAGGTGATGTACTGTATGAGCTCCTCTCTCTCTGTTTCCAGGTGATGTACTGTATGAGCTCTCTCTCTGTTTCCAGGTGATGTACTGTATGGCTCTCTCTCTCTGTTTCCAGGTGATGTACTGTATGAGGCTCTCTCTCTCTGTTTCCAGGTGATGTACT